>NC_046313.1:118735125-119029881 GCF_009819535.1 Lacerta agilis | reverse complement strand
AGGGACTCCCTACGCTGCTATGAGGAGCTGAGTGCCGTCTGCTCGGAGGAGGACAACTACAGCCAGAGTCGGAGGCTCCTCTTCCAGGTAAGTTTATCCACGTTCTCCGCGGAAGACAGAATCGGGATCCAAAAATGACCGTTAACAGATTGGAGATGGAGAACTGGGAACCAGGCTAACAAAATGCATTTCAACAGGGACAAATGTCAGGTTCTGCACTTAGCTCAAAAAGTTGGAGTTCTTGATGAATAGGAATAGGAATAATTTATTATTGGCCAAGTACATTTTCCAACATAATTGTAATTTGTTTCGTGTCCAGAGGAGGGCAACCAAAATGGTCAAAGGCCTGGAAACGATGCCTTATGAGGAACGGCTTAGGGAGCTGGGTATGTTTAGCCTGGAGAAGAGAAGGTTAAGGGGTGACATGATAGCCATGTTCAAATATATCAAAGGATGTCATCTAGAGGAGGGTGAAAGGTTGTTTTCTGCTGCTCCAGAGAAGCGGACACAGGGCAATGGATTCAAACTACAAGAAATAATATTCCACCTAAACATTAGGAAGAACTTCCTGACAGTAAGAGCTGTTCGACAGGTGGAGTCTCCTTCTTTGGAGGTCTTTAAGCGGAGGCTTGACAGCCATCTGTCAGGAATGCTTTGATTGTGTTTCCTGCTTGGCAGGGGGTTGGACTGGATGGCCCTTGGGGTCTCTTCCAACTCTAGGATTCTCTCCCAGGTCGCATTCTGCCACTCTAACCACTGCACTACCCTGGCTCTCGATGTCTAGAAAGTGGTGGAATTTTAAACAGACATACACCGGCTTTCCCCTGGCATAAAAATGTTCAGGGTTTTTGACTTTTAGTGAATCCCAGTTCCGAATCTATTGCATCCTCTCCTGAGGCAATCCCTTGCATCTCTGAGCCAACCTTCTCACTTGGCTTGTTTGTTTTTGCACCGCTGATGCTTAACAGTCCTCACTTTCCAGGCGCAAACTCTTCCAGGGTGGCTCACGAGCGGAAACAGAACACAGAAAAGAAAATGGCCCGTGAAAACAAACATTGAAGTTCAGGTGCTGAAGCAAAAGAGGGTGGGGTGTGTCGAGTGTTCCACTGTGTATCTCCGAAATCCGGGACATGGCCTGGATTTGCAGGGTCGGAAGGGGCCCCCAGGAGTCATCTAGCCCAATCACCTGCAATGCGGTTGGAGTCTTCCTCCAACCTCTGCTTGAAACCTCCAGTGGGGGAGAGACGCTCACCATTCGAGGGAGTCTCCTGATCTCCTCCTACTGAACACGTTTTTGAATGCAATTTGGACCGATTTGCACATTTCGCCAAGGAATTTATCCTAAAACGATGCAGTTCTGACTGCAGTGTTCACTGATAGGTTCCTTTAAAAAAAAAATGCCCACCCCTCTCTTCTCTTCTCCCCCTCCCCACAGGATGGCTACCCTCGAGGGGCTGGGGCGGACCCGATCCAGCGCAGGCAGCAGCGGAGATCTTTGGAGCATCGGCCCATGGTACCCAAACTTCAAGAGGAGGGGAGGCGGGCAAGGGACGCAGGGGTCCCCTTCCCCGTCTCTGACCTCCTTCCTCTCTCGATCTCTTCCCCGCAGGGTGTGGTCCCCTACCTGGGCACCTTCCTCAAGGACTTGGTGATGCTGGATGCAGCCACACGGGACAGGCTGCAGGTGAGGAGGAGGACAGGGTGGCAGGCAGGAGACGCCAACCACGCAAGGGAACAGACTCATAGGACTATGGGATTTTGGGTTTTGAGGGCACCCCCGAGGGTCATTCAGTCCAACCCCCTACAATGAAGGGAATCTTAAATCTTTCAGAAAGGGGGCGGGCTCTCCTTCCTTGGAGGTTTCTCAGCAGACGAGGCTTTGGTGGAGATTGCTGCCTTGCAGGGTGGACTGGATGACCCTTGATGGTCCCTTCTGTGATTCTATGGCAAAGTGACCCAGCTGCCTCCAAATGCAGAGGTGGATTGGCAGGATGGTGAGGATGACAGAACAGCAACTCGCACAGAGAGACAACCAGGGAGTCCCTTCCCTGGGAGAGGACTTTGGGGTGGGAATCCCAGCAGGAATGAATGAATGAATGAATGAATGAGCCAATTTCATTGGGGCAAATGAGGAGATCTTAGGCTGCACTCCAGAAACAAGCGCAATTTAGGAATTACTTCTGTGAAATCAGGAGGCAAGCAACTTTTTCTGGCCCTGGTGGGACTGGAGCTGTCTCGTGGGGTGCATCTGCGCTCATTTCTGGAATAATTACGTCTCTCCTCCCCCCTGACTTGCACGGGGTTCAACTAGAGGACCTTTGGGGTTCCTCCCAGCTCTATGATTCTGACTCTTTGTCTCTTTGCAGAACGGGTACATCAACTTCGAGAAGCACCGCAAGGTACGTGCCGCATTGGAAGAGGGGAGGAGCATGCAATGGGCACCCCCTTAAAAAAGAGGGGGCGCCTCCTATTATTGATGCCCGTTTTTCTTTGTTTGTGTGTCCCCCAAATAGGAATTCGAGATCCTCACCCAGCTGCGACTCCTGCAGGCCAACTGCCGCAACTACGCCCTGAGCCCCGACCGGAACCTCCAGCGATGGCTGCAGCGCCTGCCCCGACTCAGCGAGGCCCAGAGGTGGGTCTCAGGATCCCACCCGAAACCCGTCCCGCTCTTTGGCCCTAGAATCCTAAAACAGTTGGAAGGGGGTTCCCGGAGGTCACACAGCCCACCCCCCTGATATGCCGGCCCCTCGGTTTGTGCAAATGTTTAGACTGGAAAGAGAAGTGGCTGAATTGCAACTAATCACCAAACTTAAAACCATGGAGAAACCTGGTCTGAACAAAGACATTGGATTCTTATCTCATTATACATAACAAAGCTATCTTTAGCCATCTCACTCCTTGCCTTTCCCTGTAAGACCAATTGCAGTCCTTAACAGTCGTCAACAGGTTTTCCACACCTATCAGCCAATCACCCATTCCCACCACCCTTCTGAGTAATACCCTCCCCACTCCCTCACTATATTTAAGAATCTGGTGACTTCTGTTTCAGTGTATCTGAAGAAGTGTGCATGCACACGAAAGCTCATACCAAGAACAAACTCAGTTGGTCTCTAGGTGCTACTGGAAAGAATTTTCTATTTAGCTGGAATTTGTGGAGGGGACAACCCCCCCCCCCCAGATATCATGCAGACAGACCCCACAAAAGCCCATGACCATATCAGCACCATCAAAGTTTGTATACTGCTCTTTATCTGTAAACTTCACATTTCGGTGAAATAAGTTTTTGGATGCTGCAGACAGTGGAGTGGTCTCCTTTGAGAGGCAGTGGGCTCTCCTTCCTTGGAGGTGGGATGGTCCTCCATTGTGGATGCTTGAGCTGAGATTCCTGCAAGGCAGGGGGTTGGACTCGATGACCCTTGTAGCATTCTTGAAACTGTTCAGTCTAAATTCCTAAGGCAGATTTTCACGGTGCTGCACTGCGCCTGGAGGCAAGCTTTCCCTCCGTAGAAACTCGATCTTGGCTTTTTTGTTGTTGTTGTTCAGTCGTTCAGTCGTGTCCGACTCTTCGTGACCCCATGGACCATAGCACGCCAGGCACGCCTATCCTTCACTGCCTCCCGCAGTTTGGCCAAACTCATGTTAGTAGCTTCGAGAATACTGTCCAACCAATCTCATCCTTTGTCGTCCCCTTCTCCTTGTGCCCTCCATCTTTCCCAGCATCAGGGTCTTTGCCAGGGAGTCTTCTCTTCTCATGAGGGTGGCCAAAGTACTGGAGCCTCAACTTCAGGATCTGTCCTTCTAGTGAGCACTCAGGGCCGATTTCCTTGAGAATGGATAGGTTTGATCTTCTTGCAGTCCATGGGACTCTCAAGAGTCTCCTCCAGCACCATCATTCAAAAAGCATCCATTCTTCGGCGATCAGCCTTCTTGATGGTCAGCTCTCACTTCCGTACATTACTACGGGGAAAACCATAGCTTTAACTATACGGACCTTTGTCGGCAAGGTGATGTCTTTGCTTTTTAAGATGCTGTCTAGGTTTGTCATTGCTTTTCTCCCAAGAAGCAGGCGTCTTCTGATTTCGTGACTGATCTTGGCTAAGAACCTTTACACTACTGGCTCCGTATAACCTAAACCTTCCGGCCTTCATGTACAAGACTCTCACAAAAGCATGTGGTCCAAATCGGTGCGTCAAAAACTTCTCTCCTGCGGTCTCCACCCACATCAGCTCCTAACGATGGGCCGCACTAGGGCAAGAGCCTAATTGGTCCTAAAGGATCTTGAGCAACAAAATAATCTGGCGATTATAAAGAAACGCTGTCCTTGGTACGCCTTCTCTTCCCCTTCCCAGTTTGATTCTTTGCCGCCTTATTTGCACAAATTAACCACCCCAAAATTCAGACGCGCCTTCACGCTAGCTAATTGGATGTGCTGCCCTCAGCGGTACTCGAGGGCAGATTTCAATAGATCCCAATCGAAAAAAGACCCTGCCCCTGCGGGAAACGGCAACTTGGAAGCAGTGGATCATGGTCTTGGTAGACCACAAACTGACATGAGTCAACAGTGTGATGCAGCAGCTAAAAAAGCCAATGCAATTCTGGGCTGCATCAATAGGAGTATAGCATCTAGATCAGGGAAGTAATAGTACACTGTATTCCGCTCTGGTCAGACCTCACCTGGATACTGTGCCAGTTCTGGGCACCACAGTTCAAGAAGGATACTGACAAGCTGGAACGTGTCCAGAGGAGGGCAACCAAAATGGTCCAAGGCCTGGAAACGATGCCTTAGGAGGAACGGCTTAGGGAGCTGGGTATGTTTAGCCTGGAGAAGAGAAGGTTAAGGGGTGATCTGATAGCCATGTTCAAATATATCAAGGATGTCATATAGAGGAGGGTGAAAGGTTGTTTTCTGCTGCTCAGAGAAGCGGACACGGGGCAATGGATTCAAACTACAAGAAAGAAGATTCCACCTAAACATTAGGAAGAACTTCCTGACAGTAAGAGCTGTCGGCAGTGGATTTGCTGCCAAGGAGTGTGGTGGAGTCTCCTTCTTTGGAGGTCTTTAAGCGGAGGCTTGACAGCCATCTGTCAGGAATGCTTTGATGGTGTTTGCTGCTTGGCAGGGGGTTGGACTGGATGGCCCTTGGGGTCTCTTCCAACTCTAGGATCTATGTCCTCCTGTCATGCTCCCTCTATAAGATCTGAGGTTTGAATTTATTACTCCACTCTTACTCACTATCCCAGGCCGTCCATCTACGAATACGTTGTTCTTTCTCTTATCTGATCAAAATGAGCTGACAACAACAAACGTTGCTAGATTTATTGAGGGCGCAATGAGATTAAGGGCCACTATTTGAACGACTATCATAACCATTTGATCAATCTTTCTAACCTACTATTGTTTTTAATTGTACATTGTGTATCCTTTGTTGCAATGGCTGTTGGCTATGCGAATAAAGTTTTCAGTTCAGACCCTTGGGTCCCTTCCGACTCGGAAGATTCTATGATTTTTATGACCCTGTCCTTTAGAAGCTCCTGGTGAATTTTCCACAACGGTCCATGGCATCTTGATTCTGGAATAAAGGGGTCAAGCCTTCAAGGTGCCGCAAGACCCTGGGAAGTGGTCAACAAAAGTGTCCCATCAGCCCCAAGATTTCTGCAAGGTCATCCAGCCCAACCCCCTGCGATGCAGGAATCTCAGCTATAGAATCTCTTCAAAACCTCCAAGGAAGGTTTTCCCGGCCCTTCTCCTTCCCAGTCTGGTCCAGAGGTTTGGGGGGAACCCCTGGAACAGATTTAGGGGGTTTACGGGGGTGGGCAGGATGCACTCCTGTCCTGTAGTTTTTGCTGCAACAGACTGAAACACGGCTGCTGTTTTTTCTTTCTGAGAATTAATTAATTTTTTAAGTAAAATATTTAAAGTGGACATTCTCCTTTCTTTCTTTCTTCTCTCTGCCAGCTACCAGCTCTCCTGCACGATCGAGCCGCCTGTGGAAGGAGCAGCGACCCCTGGCCGCCCATGAAGCCCACCGTGGTGATCACCCACTGCGCAGAGTGAGAGGCGGGAAGGGGCGGGGAGAGATGGGAGGGGTCCCCGAAGGCCCTCGAGCCCCCCACCCCTTGCCAAAAAAGAATCCATGGCAGCTGGCCACCCCGTCCTCTGCTTTAGAAACCTCCAGCAGAAGAGAAAGTCCAGCACCACATCTTCTCTCCCTCCGCCCTCTAATTGGAAGCTTTCTTTTCAAGCACAGATAACACAATTGTGGAGCTGGAAGGGGGACCCCCAAGGCAAACAAGATGAATTTTAACAGGGAGAAATGTAAAGTACTACACTTGGGGGGGGGGGAAATGAAAGGCACAAATACAGGATGGTTGACACCTGGCTTGAGAGCAGTACATGTGAAAAGGATCTAGGAGTCTTGGTAGACCATAAACTTGACATGAGTCAACAGTGTGATGCAGCAGCTAAAAAAGCCAATGCAATTCTGGGCTGCATCAATAGGAGTATAGCATGTAGATCAAGGAAAGTAATAGTACCACTGTATTCTGCTCTGGTCAGACCTCACCTGGAATACTGTGTCCAGTTCTGGGCACCACAGTTCAAGAAGGATACTGACTAGCTGGAACGTGTCCAGAGGAGGGCAACCAAAATGGTCCAAGGCCTGGAAACAATGCCTTATGAGGAACGGCTTAGGGAGCTGGGTATGTTTAGCCTGGAGAAGAGAAGGTTAAGGGGTGATATGATAGCCATGTTCAAATATATCAAAGGATTCCATACATAGGAGGGAGAAAGGTTGTTTTCTGCTGCTCCAGAGAAGCGGACACTGGGCAATGGATTCAAACTACAAGAAAGAAGATTCCACCTAAACATTAGGAAGAACTTCCTGACAGTGAGAGCTGTTCGACAGTGGGATTTGCTGCCAAGGAGTGTGGTGGAGTCTCCTTCTTTGGAGGTCTTTAAGCGGAGGCTTGACAGCCATCTGTCAGGAATGCTTTGATGGTGTTTCCTGCTTGGCAGGGGGTTGGACTGGATGGCCCTTGGGGTCTCTTCCAACTCTAGGATTCTAAGGGACATTTAGCCCAACCCCCTGCAATGCAGGAATCTCAGCTCCAGCACCCCAGGTGCTCAAATGGCCACCCAGGCTCTTGCTTAAAGGCCTCCCAGGAAGGAGAGTCCGAATCGCAGGTGTCCAGCCGGAATCTTAAAACCCTAGCGCTGTAGAGCTGGGTCCCCGAGGGTCCCACCTGCTGAAACTTCTTCTCCTGGTCACCAACCGTTTCTCCTTTCCCCCCCAGCCTGGCCACCTCGATTGGGATGAGCACCCTTGTCTCCTGGGACAAGCCCAGCTCCCCACAAGCCCCGCCAGACCTCCTGCTGCCTCCACCTGCTTCCCCCACCCCCCACGGGCAACCGCAGCAGACCCAGGTGAGTTGGGGGGCCGGGGCCATGTCTTTCCCAGCTGCGATTCGTGTGAGCTTCATGCGTGTCTGGCGATCTGTAGGTGGTCTGCCACTCGCCGCAAGGCGTCTCCCCCTCCTCCACCGCATGCCTTCGGCCATTTATGCCCCAGGCAAAAAAAACGTTCTATTTGAAATGTGTTGTGGGAGGGGGGGTTATCAGTTTGCCATCGTTCTTATTTTCCACTAGGTACAGTGGTACCTCGGGTTAAGAACTTAATTCGTTCCAGAGGTCCGTTCTTAACCTGAAACTGTTCTTAACCTGAAGCACCACTTTAGCTAATGGGGCCTCCCGCTGCCGCTGTGCCGCCAGAGCAGGATTTCTGTTCTCATCCTGAAGCAAAGTTCTTAACCTGAAGCATTATTTCTGGGTTAGCTGAGTCTGTAACCTGAAGCGTATGTAACCCGTGGTACCACTGTATTCTGTGCTTTTATTCTATAGTACTGTATTTTTTGCTCCGTAGGGTGCACCGGACCATAGGGCACACCTCGTTTTTAGAGGAGGAAACAAGGGGAAAAATATTTTTATGGTTTTCCTCCTCTAAAAGGCCTGTTTTTTTTGAGGATCAGCTAAAAGTTTTGCAGCTTTTTGCAAAGGGAAAAGCCCTGTTTTTTTGAGGATCAGCTAAAAGTTTTGCAGCTTTTTTTGCAAAGGGAAAAGCCCTTTTTTTGAGGATCAGCTAAAAGTTTTGCAGCTTTTTTTTGCAAAGGGGGAAAAGCAATGCTCCTTTTGCAAAGGGGGAAAAGCAAAGAGGAAAAGCCCCATTTTTATGGGGTTCAACTCACATTTCTGCAGCTTCTTAAGGAAAGGGAGGTGTTTCTACAGTTTCCAGACAGATAATCTAATCAGCCAGTCTTACATGTTGCTGGGGAAACAAACAACCTCCCTCTGCAGCACATTCAACAATGGAGGGCGGGGCTGAAAGGGAGCCGGGACTCTTATCTGTCTCCCGATCTCTTGCTGATCAGCTGCTGAGCGGGGTCCTTTCAACACCCCCTTTTCTCTTTGTAAAATAAAAAGCATGATCCTCTTTTGGCCCCTGGGCAATTCAGCTCCAGGGACCACCATTCGCTCCATAAGACGCACAGATATTTCCCCTTACTTTTTAGGAGGGAAAAAGTGCGTCTTATGGAGCAAAAAACATACGGTAATTTTAAGTTGTGAACCTAACCTCCCTGTGATCTGCGGATGAAGGGCAGCATAGCAAACAGATTCAATGATTAATAAACAAACAAGTAATAACAGATCATAGATCAGAGGGTTGTTAGAGTTTAACGGGACTCCTGGCGGTCATCTAGTCCAACCCCCTGCAATGCAGGGATCTCAACCAGTAGAAGCAGCAGTCATAATTATAACGGGAAACCTGCATGCCTTTACATGAATTTTCACATCAGAAGCAGAACAAGGGTCCTGCTTAGTATCGGTTTTTAAGGAAAGGGCTGGTGTTGTGATGTTTTTATTGTGATTTTCTGTACCTTTAATCTCTCACCTAGTATCTCTCTTAGGGCTGCCATACGTATGGGCTTTCCCTGACACTTCTGGGATTTGGGCCTGAAAAATGGCGTCCGGGGGGTGGGTTTTCCCGAAATCAGCAAAATGTCCAGGAAAACCTGGAAGTATGGCATAAAAATTCCTTCCAGTAGCACCTTAGAGACCAACTAAGTTTGTTCTTGGTATGATGAGCTTTCGTGTGCATGCACACTTCTTCAGATATTCTTCAGGTTGGTCTCTAAGGTGCTACTGGAAGGAATTTTTTTATTTTATTTTGTTTTGACTATGGCAGACCAACACAGCTACCTACCTGTAACTGGAAGTATGGCAAAAGGGATGGAAAATGCGATAAAATCTGCGGAAAATGAAATCAGCAACTCTGTCCGGATTTTCACTTTTTGGAAATATGGCAACCCTACCTACCTGTTTGTGTTTAATTGCTATTTCACAACTGTGATGCTTTTATCTGTTTCCGTGAGCCACCTTCAGAAGTACCTGGGTTTGGGATGAGGCCACTTGACCGTCCCAGCCTGTTGCTGCTTCTACGTTGCATTTCCCCCATGTTGTTAACTGCCCTGGGATCTGTGGGAATTTAACCAATAAATAAATGAGGTACCTACTGAGGACCCATAAGAAGCAACTGTGCCAAAAGGGGCATCGTTGTGAATATTAGAACTGGGGAGGGGGGGGAGATTTCTCGAAGTACCCCCCCCCCCCCGCTGCCGGCCCGTGTAGACAGCACTGAGCAGGACGGATCCCTCGCTAACCCTTGCCTCCCGCTGCCTCCCCAGCGTACGAAGTGGCCCTCCGTCTCCTCGCTGGACACGGCCCCGGAGAACGCCTCTTCTCCCTCCTCCCCGGAGGGCTTAGCCCCACCCCCTGCCGTGGGGGGCACCTTCGCCCGGGGCCACCGGCGATCGGCATCCTGTGGGTCGGCCTACCCCACGGCCCCCGCCCCGGACAGCGGACTCCCCTCGGACTGCCGCATCATCCGCGTGAGCATGGCTCTGCACAACGGCACCCTCTACAAGAGCATCTTGGTGAGTGGGCAGGAACGGCCTTTAGCTTTCAGCCGTGAATGGCAGGAGGTTCGTCTAGACCAGGCACCCCCCAAACTCGGCCGTCCAGGTGTTTTGGAACTACAATTCCCACCATCCCAGACCACTTGTCCTGTTAGCTAGGGATGATGGGAGTTGTGGTCCCAAAACATCTGGGGGGCCGAGTTTTGGGGGTGCCTGGTCTAGATGGCCCTAGGGGGTTCCTTCCCGCCCTGCAGCTCTATACAGTTCCCCAGCCAGGCGCCTGCCAGCTGTTTCGCGCTACGACGTGGGACCAGGTTATCTGTGTCATGGCCTGACCCCACACGCAGACGCCCAGCTGCTTGGACTGAAGGGGGCTGGGCTGGATGACCCTTGGGGGTCCCTTCCAACTCGATGCGATTCTGCGATTGGCCGAACTGGCCCATTTGCAGGGGCGACGCAACACCCGTTCTGTATTTGTAATAAACTGTGGAACTCTCTGCTGAGTGACACCAAGCAGATACCATAGAATCATAGAATCGGAAGGGACCCCAAGAGTCATCTAGTCCAGCCCCCTGCAATGCAGGAATCTCAGCTAAAGCACCCAACCTTTGCTGTGTTCTTATCAGTGCCTCCTAAAACCCTTTTTATTTTAGACAAGCCTACCCAGATAACGTGGAATGTTGGTGTGTTTTAATCTGTTTTCAGTTTGCTTTTTGTTTCATTTTTTACATAGCTATTTTCACACTGTTTTACCAATAATTTCACTATTTTTCGAAACCGCTTTGAGGCTTGTTTGTTTTGTTACAATCCAGTAGCCTATAAATTTGATGAAATAAACTCCCAATCAGCCCTAGTCCCAAAAATCCCGAGGGGCACCCTATTGGCGAAGGCTGAAAATCCTGTTTCTTTCTCTCTCTCCCTGTGCTATTGCTGCCTGCCCACTGCAGGTCACGAGCCAAGACAAGGCGCCGGTTGTGATCGGGAAGGCGCTGGAGAAACACAACCAGGATCGGGTCCTGGCCCCCAACTACGAACTGGTGCAACTCCTGCCAGAAGGCCGAGGTGAGGCCCGTCTCTGTGCCTTATGGTGGGAAGGGGGGGGGATGTGAATCCTGTGTTGCAAAGGGGTTGGACTAGATGAACCCTGGGGGTCCCTTCCAACTCTACAATTCTGTTGCAAGCATTTACGCCACTGGTTTTAACTGCTGCCTGCGGGATTTTGCCGTGCTTCAAACTGCTCTTCGGTTACAATTAGCTTTCTGGCGCTTCCCCTGGCAGCTTATAAATGTTTTCTTAAAAAATACTTTTCCAACGTAGCAGCGCAGAGGACGGTGCCTTTTAAACATTTCCCCTGCTTCAAGGCTGCCCAATGGACTTCAAAGTCTGTATTATCCTCCCCTTGTTTGTCAGCAGATTCTAATCGAGACATCTTCTGATGTTGACAAAGTGGCAAAAATCTTCCGGCTTTGTATTTGGGTTCTTCGGAAAACGGCAGCTCGGGTTCTGCAAACCCACAGAGCAACAGAGGTCTGGGAAAGCAATGCTAATAGAGGTTTTTGTTTCATAGAATCATAGAATCTTAGAGTTGGAAGAGACCACAAGGGCCACCCAGTCCAACCCCCTGCCAAGCAGGAAACACCATCAAAGCATTCCTGACAGATGGCTGTCAAGCCTCCGCTTAAAGACCTCCAAAGAAGGAGACTCCACCACACTCCTTGGCAGCAAATTCCACTGTCCAACATCTCTCACTGTCAGGAAGTTCTTCCTAATGTTTAGGTGGAATCTTCTTTCTTGTAGTTTGAATCCATTGCCCCGTGTCCGCTTCTCTGGAGCAGCAGAAAACAACCTTTCTCCCTCCTCCATATGACATCCTTTTATATATTTGAACATGGCTATCATATCACCCCTTAACCTTCTCTTCTCCAGGCTAAACATACCCAGCTCCCTAAGCCATTCCTCATAAGGCATCGTTTCCAGGCCTTTGACCATTTTGGTTGCCCTCTTCTGGACACGTTCCACCTTGTCAGTATCTTTCTTGAACTGTGGTGCCCAGAAAGACAGGAGATGAGCTGCTCCCCCAGGAGTCACTGGTTTTGGCTTTGGGCATGCCATTTCCTTTTCCACCTGGGAACTCAAAAAAATGAGCAGTTCCCCTCGTTCTTCCGCCTTGACCCCTTCTCTCTCTTCCTACCACCCCTGCAGAGCTGGCCTTCCCGACCACGGCGAACGTCTTCTACGCGATGAGCAGCAGCTGCCTGGACTTCATGCTGCGACCCAAGCGCCCGCGGGAGAAGCCGCCCCCTCCACCGCCCAAGCCCAAGCCCAAGCCGACGCCACCCAAGGGGGTGGAGATCAGCGCCACCTTCCCGAAGATCAAGGCCACCGGTCGGAAGATAGCCAGGGCCCTCTTTTGAGTTGGGTGGCAGGACGACGGAGCCGTGCCTCCGTTTCCACTCGCTCAGGGCTGGCAGCCCACGCTGCCCTTGAGACTGCGGACAGCATAGGGTTGCCAGAGGGCAACGCGGTGTCAGAAGTGGCAAAACGTTTGGCAGAGCTGCATTGTCAGGCCTCGCGGCCCGTCCTGGCTGGCGGAGAACCCTGGTTTTCCAGAGTCTTTGAGGAACTCGATGCCCTTAACTGCTCAGACCCGGGGAAAGGGAAACCAGAGGGCAGGACCCAATCCGACGGATGCAAACGACAAGGAAAGAGATTCCGGCTAAATGTTAGGAAGAACTTCCCTTTTGATGGTGGAACCGGAGGTGGCAGAGTTGCCCTCATTTTTTAAGCACAGCTTGCATGGCCACCTGGGATCCTTTAGCTATGATTCCGCCATCAGGGGGCTGGACTAGATGACCCCTGGGGGACCCCCCTGATGTTCCGTTTCTGAGTCCGTTGTCCGGTTTCCAGTGCCAGCACCTTTCCTTTCCTTCATCATGCCGTTTACAGCTCAGTTGGGTAGAGCATGGGGCTGATAAGGTTTGCAGGTTCGAGTCCCACCTTGGACTGCTGGGGTTGGACTGGATGAGCCTCAGGTGCCTTTGAACTCTGCGCTTCTAGTGAAATCCCTCCCCTCTAGCTCAGGGGGAAAGGCTGTGTTGTCGAAGACACGGATGTTGTATCGCGCTTGGAAGAGTTTCCATCTGCTTTGTGTACTTCCTGTTGCCGTCGCCACCGGCTTCCTGTTTCTTTACCGTGGGCGCCTTCTCCTCTCGGTCTGGGCTCCTCCCATCCCCACCCCCCCCGGCCTGCCCCAAGTGCCTTAACTATCCATGGGAAGGGTTGCCAAGTGGCCCTGAGGCACTTCGCTTCCTGCTGCGGGGAGGGAGGGCTTGGCGGATTGCCCTGTTGACGGCTGCTGCACAGATCCTCCTTTTTGGACCGGTGGGAAAATGGAGCGATTCTGTGCGTGTCGGAGGCTGTTTCTCACAGATCCCAGATGCAAACTGCCTCCTCTGCTAACCTCAGCTGCCCCATTATCTCAGGGAGGGTGTGTGTCACTCTGAGATGCACTTGGCACAACCTGCGCTGAGTGCAAATTAACACTAATTTTTTTAAAGAGACGGCGCTATGTTGCGAGGCTGTGGGGAAAGGTTCGGCCTGACCCACGGCCAAATTTGCCCTTCCTAAAGTGAGGGGGAAATGTCACCTGTGAATCCTGATGCTGGTGGGAAGACGGTGACTTCAGTTAGCTGCATGGCTTTTCGTGGCCGTTTTTACAAGGACAGTCACTTTGCAAATTCCGCTCCAGCCACCCTCAGGTTGGGATCTCCTCCAGGGGTTTTGCACTAAGTTTCCCATCAACCCCAACCGATGGCTTCAAGATTAGACAACTGGGCCAAAGCAAACAAGATGAATTTTAACAGGGATAAATGTAAAGTACTACACTTGGGCAAAAAAAATGAAAGGCACAAATACAGGATGGGTGACACCTGGCTTGAGAGCAGTACATGTGAAAAGGATCTAGGAGTCTTGGTAGACCACAAACTTGACATGAGTCAACAGTGTGATGCAGCAGCTAAAAAAGCCAATGCAATTCTGGGCTGCATCAATAGGAGTATGGCATCTAGATCAAGGGAAGTAATAGTACCACTATATTCTGCTCTGGTCAGACCTCACCTGGAATACTGTGTCCAGTTCTGGGCACCACAGTTCAAGAAGGATACTGACAAGCTGGAATGTGTCCAGAGGAGGGCAACCAAAATGGTCCAAGGCCTGGAAACGATGCCTTATGAGGAACGGCTTAGGGAGCTGGGTATGTTTAGCCTGGAGAAGAGAAGGTTAAGGGGTGACATGATAGCCATGTTCAAATATATCAAAGGATGTCATCTAGAGGAGGGAGAAAGGTTGTTTTCTGCTGCTCCAGAGAAGCGGACACGGGGCAATGGATTCAAACTACAAGAAAGAAGATTCCAGCTAAACATTAGGAAGAACTTCCTGACAGTGAGAGCTGTTTGACAGTGGAATTTGCTGCCAAGGAGTGTGGTGGAGTCTCCTTCTTTGGAGGTCTTTAAGCAGAGGCTTGACAGCCATCTGTCAGGAATGCTTTGATGGTGTTTCCTGCTTGGCAGGGGGTTGGACTGGGTGGTCTCTTTCAACTCTAGGATTCTATGATTCTAAGTTACGAGAAAGGAGGTTCCGAGTAACATCCTTCTGAACCGCCTTCTCCTTTAAACCGAGGTTGGATGGCCATCTGTCATGGATGCTTTTGCTGAGATTCCTGCATTGCAGGGGGTTCGGCTAGATGGCCCTTGAGGGTCCCTTCCAACACTTGAATTTTGTGATTCATTGGAGGTTGGGTGGGCTTCTGTCAGTTATTATTGAATGCTGGTTCCTGAATTGCACAGGGTTGGACTAGATGACCCTGGGTGTCCCCTCCCAATGCCAGAGTTCTGAGATTACAGGACTTTTGGACTACAGTTCCCACCAGCACCCAATGGGGAGTTGTAGTCCAAAACGCCCGAGGCGATCTCGGCTTGAGGAAGGTTGTTTCCCTAACCATCGAAAGATGGGTGTTCCCCCACCTTTTCCTCTCCTGCTCATTCTCTTCCCGCAGCTAACATTTTATATACTTTCCTAAACAGCTTGCAAATTGGCTCTCGTCTTTCGTGTACTGTTTGGAGGCAATTCCTCTCCTTCCACATCAACATATTTGAAACTCTGCAGAATCCGCAATATATTTTTCTACTATTTAAGTTTCAGCACAAGAAATGCCTTCTTCACGGGAGCCTTTTGACACCTTCCGTAACGTTCTGTGGGCTGAGCTGCACCCGTTGGGCTGCTGCCTGCCCCTTGACGCCGCTGGGGGAAGGCAGGGGCCGTCTCACAGCTGCCCACGGGCAACAAGCACTTTCTACCTGCTGCCTATTAACTTTTTTTCCCTCTTTCTTTGGAGGAAAAATAATAAAAACACGTTTTGAATGTTAAAAACATTTGCACTCGGCTCCATCAGGGACACTGAAACTTCCTATAAAATATTATTATAAAAAGCAGCTTTGTGGTATGAAAAGCTTTGTGTGGGGGAGAAGGGGAGGGCTCACCCCTAGCCTGGGGACCCAGGCTGAGATGGGAGTACCTCTGAGGACGTGAAGAGTGCCCTAAAACAAAATGGCAATATTTGGGCTGTCTTTGCAAAGTGCTCAGAGGTTCTGTTTACAACCAAGTGGTGGGGGCCAGCCTGGCCTCCTTTTTGGCCTCCTGGAGATGTTCCAAGGATCTCCTCTGCCAGCTTCTAGGTCCCTCTCACCTCCTCTTGCCTAAAGCAGCAACGTTGGAAACATTCCCAGGCACCTGTCCCTGGTGGGGATGTGAACTTGACGTAGGGAGGAACACAGGGCTCTTTGCCAGCCCCAGAGAAGCAGGCAGGAGGTCAGAGCAGCTGCAGCCTGGCCCTAGAGACCCGAGGAGGGGCAGGATTTCTCCAAGCCTGGAGATGCGAGATATGATAGCCTCTTCAGATATCTCAAAGGCTGTCAACATGGAAGAGGGAGCAAGCTTGCTCTGGAGGGGAGGACTCGAACACATGGCTTCGGGTTACAATAAAAAGAGGATTCTGTCTAAACTTTCAGACAGGAAGAGCTGTTCCACAGTGGAATGTCTGCTGGGATCTCCTCCCTTGGAGGTTTTTAAGCAGAGGTTGGATGGTCATCCATCAGGGATTCTTTAGCTGAGATTCCTCCCTTAGCAGGGGGTTGGACTGGATGACCCCCCGAGGTCCCACCGATCTCTACATTTCCATCCTTTCCCTAGAGAGCGAACCGAATGTCCCTGCTCCCTAGAAAGCTCTGCCAGTGCAGCAGGAGGCGGTACACACAGAGTTGGCAAGAAATCCCACCCTTCTCGGTTTTTCTGCATCCGCTTGGCAGCCCCTGCGGAAGTTGGTGGCTGTCGGCCGAAGGAGGGTCTCATCGGAAGAATGTGCTCTGCTCCTGCCTTGGCAGGGGGCTGGACTAGATTGCCCTGGGGGTCCCTTTCAACTCTACCGTTCAGGGATCCCAGCCCAGCCACCCTTCGAAGCTGCTGCAGCCTGACCCTAGAGAGAGCTCCCCGGGAGGCAGCAGCGGGGGTCGAGACGCCCTACAGATGCCAGGCCACAGGGGCGGATTTTGTGTGTCCTCTCACCCTCTTGTGTTGAGGGGGGTGGTCTCCTTTCCAGGGGCTTCCCCCTCCCCATGGCGAGGTCTGAGTGCGAAAGAGGAAGGCATCAGCCGAGAGAGAGTTGTGAGACTTGGTCCTAGCTTTTATTTCTGCCCAGCGGAGCAGGCCTCACAACGGCCTGAGCCGCGGTAGCAGGTGTCCCCATCCCTCCCCCCAAAGTCCAGCAACACCCCCCCAGGCTCCCCTCAGGCCTTGACGGCCCCCTTGGCCTGGGCTTTCTGGAACTCCTGCTGCAGCCGCGCCAGGGTCTCCCGCTGCTGGTCCGACTTCTTCTCGTAATCCTGCATCTGGCCCTCGTAGCGCTTGCTGAAACGACATGACACAGCGGAGGCGGGGGTCAGCGCTTGTGGCTTCACCAGCCCCGGGGAGGCCGAGAACACCGCGAGCCCCGCATTGCAAGTGGGTTGGGCTAGATGACACCTGGGGAGCCCTCCCAACACTACACTTCAAGGAATCTCAGTAACTTATGTTCAGAGAAGTGACCCCTCTGGACAGCAGAGCTGGAACATGGACTATAATAATATAATCATTTATTATTTGCACCCCGCCAATCTGGCTGGGATTCCCCAGCCACTCTGGGCGGCTTCCAACAAATATTAAAATACATTAGAATATCACAGATTAAAAACTTCCCTAAACAGGGCTGCCTTCATCTAGCGAGTTTTTCATCTAGCGGGGCACCACTGTGTGTGTGTGTGTGTGTGTGTGTGTGTGTGTGTGTGTGTGTGTGTATATATATATATATATATATATATATATATATATATATATATATATATTCTATTTAACAATTTAGAATACAGTCATACCTCGGGTTGTGCTCGCTGTGGGATACAAACGCGCCTCCCACACGGATCATGTTCACAACCCGAGCGTCCACTGTATTCATTTAAACAGCCTTAAAATATCAATGACTTCCCTTCTCTTTCCATGGTTCATTTTGCATAACACAAATCCCTGCACATTTTACATAAACAATTCAGTTTTCCATTATCGCATCCAGCAAAACTTATTTACACTGTTGAATTTATCTTAATGCTGCCCACGTTTTCAAGTGCACACAATTTCCTCTATTCTCTTCCCATTTTTCTCCTTGCCTTTACTAGAATAATCCCAATAAAATACACACACACACACATATATATGAGAAAAACCGCAGTAGCAGAGCCTCCCCGCCGGATGGAGGCAGCACTCACATCTCCCCTGCGATGTAGTCCAGCCGTTTCGCGACTGTGGCTTTGGCCTCGTCTGTGTCCTGCTTCACCAAAACGGGCCCAATCAGCTTGTAGACGGTGTTGGACGAATCCAACAGGTCCAGCTCCTGCAGAGGAAGGAAAGGTCAGCAGGGAGGGAGGCGGCTCAAGGAGCAGCTTCTGCAAAGGCCGGAAGGGGGGAGGGCCTCACCTCCTTCACCACGTTGTTCTCGGTCAGCTGAGCCTCCAGCTTCTGCCGGGCCGTCATGGACTTGCTGATATCTGGAAGCGTGCGAGAATAATGGGAACAGAAATGGATGCACAGATATGCAGAAAGGGCGAAGCTCGCCGGAATAAGAAGAAGATCCAAGTTTGTAAGACAGAATGGAAATCATTGATAGAGCGTTTGCAAAATTACTGTAAACAAATAAAGATGTTAGCAGGTTTAATATAAATAACGTGCGGTATAAATTTTACACGCACATACAAACACTTATGTATGTAGAAGAGATTGTAAATAACAATTTCACTTAATTGGGAAATGCAGGAAATAATATAAAATATAAGGAACCAAAGAAGGAGGGGGAAGGGAGTCATAATAAGATAAATATGGAATGTCATTTGTGTTTTAAATTTTTGGATATTTTTTCCTTTTTTCTGTACTTTGTAAAAGCTTTAATAATAATAATAATAATAATAATAATAATAATAATAATAAAGTGGGGAAGAAGAGTTCCCTGCAGTAAAACAAACAATAAAAGGAAATCCACACAGTTAAAAGTGTAAAACACACATGGAAAAATATTAGAACCAACATAGACCGGCAGTCCACAGGAATGAATGAAATCCAACCCAGAAGCATAGTGCTGGAAGCGACCCCCAAGGGTCATCTAGTCCAACCCCCTGCAATGCAGGAATCTCAACTAAAGCATCCATGAGAGATGGCTGCCCAACTTGTGCTTCAAAACCTCCAAGAACTTAACTTTTAAGTGGGCCCAGCTACTTCTTGGTGGGAGGTCGAGGCGTGACAGGTGTCTAGAGCGCACATATAAGAAATGAAGTGAAAGACTCCCACATTTTTTAAAGGCAAGCCCAGAACTAAGAGGTGCTGCTATAACGTTCTGGAGCAGGGAAATGGGATTCCGAGGTGCTCTTCTGACTCACTTCCTGAGCCAGGTTCAAAATCCTTGCCTTAATTTACAAAGCCCTGGGCAATTTGGGTCCAGGGTGCTTCAGAGACCGCCTGAACCGCAATTTCCCAGCTTCATCACTCAGGTCACCTGCAGGAGCGTCGCCGTTCGTTCCCCAAGTTGGTGAGGCCCATTTGGCAACAAGGAGAATCCGAGCCTTTAGAGTTATCGGCCCCGTCCTGCGGAAATCCCTGCCACTGGAGATCGGCCAACTTTCAAACGCCTGGTGAGAGCTTTTCTGCTGTCTGATTTCAACTTTTAAAACTGTTTCATGTACAACTATTCTAAGGCGCTCTGATACTTTCTTATGAATAGCGCTCTCTCTCTCTCTCTCTCTTTCTGTGTCTCTGTGTGTGTATTATATACATCAGGGGTGGCCAACTCCTAAGAGACTGTGATCTACTTACAGAATTAAAAACTGGCAGTTGTTGAGCTTTTTTGGGGAGGAGGAAAGCCCTGTTTTTGGGGGGTGCAGGGCAAAAAAACTGAGCTTTTTTTTAGGGGAGCCAGTGATCTACCACAGACGTCCGGCGATCTACTGGTAGATCACAATCTACCTGTTGGGCATGCCTGATATACATAATGGGAGGTGGTGGTGGAAGTTACCTTTCTGTAGCTGCTGGTATTTCTCCAGCTCTCCCTGGAGCTTCTTCTGCAGGGCTTCAGCCATCACCTCCTTCTCTCACGCGGCTCAGGAGCAGTGGTGGGGATGGCAACTCTCTGCAGAAAAAGCAAGCAATTGCCAGTACAGCTTTGCTTACAGAAAAGCCAAGAGACCCCCGGGAAGTTGCAGCTAGGAGAAAATACAGAGTGGAAACAACAACAGTCAGTCACAGTATCTGTACCTCAGAAAAAATACAAAACTGTGAATATCACTGGAAGAATAGCATAAACATGAAACTAAACTGACAATATCTTAATGCAAAGGGCATTTATAAATATTTCATCAGAGGCAAACCTATATATGCTTTAAATCATAAAGTGCAAGTACAAAGTGCAATTGCAAAGTGCAAAAATACAAAGTGCCATATAATGTTCAGTATAATGATGAAGCCACCCGTCGGGAGAACACACCCACATGTTGGAGGGACTCTGAATAACCTTCCCCAACATTGTGAGGATGGACCTACGCGTCTGATAGACATTTGCTATACCATCTTCATCATTATACTGAACATTATATGGCACTTTGTATTTTTGCACTTTGCAATTGCACTTTGTACTTGCACTTTATGATTTAAAGCATATATAGGTTTGCCTCTGATGAAATATTTATAAATGCCCTTTGCATTAAGATATTGTCAGCTTAGTTTCATGTTTATGCTGTTCTTCCAGTGATATTCACGGTTTTGTATTTTTTCTGAGGAGGAGAAAATACAGGGCAGGTCCAGCTGTCACAAGGGCTCTGCTTACGTCCCCCCTCAGGGCTCCAATTTGGAGCAGCCCCTCGCCACCAGCTCCTGGGAGGGGGGGGGTCCTCTATCCTCAGAACAAAAGCCCCTGGGGGAGGATTGAACCCAGGAAGCTGCCCTCTGCCTATGGGTCACCCCAGGGGGCCGCCCCAACTCTCTGCATTTTCCCCTCCCAGGGGCATCTTCTGGCCCCCTCCCCATCTCCCCTCTGGGTGTGTGGAAACGGGGGGGGGAGTGGGGCAGCCACACCGCAGGTTCCCTCCCCACCCAGCTCCCCTTTGCCCCCGCCTCCTCCAATGGATCCCCCCCCGAGCCCTCTCCCCACCAAGCCCCTCCCCCATTGAGCCCCCCCAGCACCCATGGCGCCCCCTCCCCACCAAGCCCCTCCCCCACTGAGGCCCCCCCCAGCACCCATGGCGCCCCCTCCCCACCAAGCCCCTCCCCCACTGAGGCCCCCCCCCAGCACCCATGGCGCCCCCTCCCCACCAAGCCCCTCCCCCACTGAGCCCCCCCCAGCACCCATGGCGCCCCCTCCCCACCAAGCCCCTCCCCCAATGAGCCCCCCCACAGCACCCATGGCGCCCTCTCCTCGCCCCTTGGTGCCCACACCCACCTACCCGTCTCTTGGTGCCCCCCAAAAAACCTTGGTGCCCCCCCCCAAAACCTGCCCCCTCCCCAACTCACGTTCCGCTAAAGCTCCTCCTCCTCCTCCCGACCTCTAACCCCAAGGAACTTCCGCCCGCAGCACTTCCGCGTCACCCAGGATCCCTCGCGGTCTCTCTCTCCTTCCCACACAGGCGCAGAAGGGGCCGCCAGCGCCTTTGGGCGCGTCACTTCCGCCCTCAGCTTAAAAACAGGACGGGAACGTCTTCCCGGGGACTTCGAACACTTCCCCGCCGCAAAGGATCCCGGGAAGTGTAGTTTGTCCCCAGCGGAGCTCCAGTTCCCGGGAGCCCTTGACAAACTAAGAGTTCCCAGGAGGGGATCTTTTATTTTATTTTAGTTTTTGGTGGGGAAGGGTTGGGTGGAGAAAAAAATGCATCGTGTGAATAAGACCCACGTGTCTGGCTGGCCCACGTGTAAACGTGTTTGCGCGCTTTTGTTATTGGTTTTTCCCTTTTTTCCTCGTTTTTCTGTTTCTATTATGTGTTTTCATGCTGTGAGCCGCCCTGGGATCTTGGAGGACGGGGCAGCGTCCAAATTTAATAATGCTAAATAAATAAATGGGCTGTAGCTACATGTGTGTGTGTGTGTGTGTGTGTGTGTGTGTAAATTTTGGGGACCCACATTGCCTCCTGTCTGAGCAGGTATTTAAGAGATCCACAGCATAACCTGCCACTTGGACTCAGAAATCAAGGTTTCCTCCTAATTAAGTGGCCAGGATTAAGATCCTGCTGCAGGAAAGAACACCCTCAGGAGGGACATCAGCCGGAACTGAAATCAAGCTTTGATTTGAGGCTGCTATACCTCCGTTGGTTAGAGCGTGGTGCTCATCCTGCCAAGGTTGTGGGTTCAATCCCCGTAAAGGACAGCTGAATATTCCTGCAGTGCTGGGGGTTGGATTAGATGACCCTTGGGGAACTTTTGGAGTTTCCTATTGCATCACCTGCAGTTACATGCAGGGATTGGGGGTGCTTTGTGAACCCTTGTATGTGTGAATGCACTTCTCCCCGTGCATTTATAAGGGCATGTCATTAATTTCCGTAAGACCCACAAACTGATCTCATTGCTTTTGGAACCACGGCTATACAGCCCCATCCAATACATGCTTACTCAGAAGTAAGTCCTACTCTGCTCCAATGTGCAGAGCCAGCAGTTCTGCTACTGGGAGGCCAAAGGACCCAGAGCGATTTGCAACCGGGGGGGGGAGGGGGTTTCCAAATGTTGCCCTCTTTGATGCACTTCCATTGACTCTTTTGTGTGGGGCCAGATTGTCCCCCAATACAAAAGGGAGAGTAGCAAAAGTCTAGTTTAGTTTCAACTGCACAATTCTAGGATTCTACCTGTGTAAGGGAAAGGCAGCCCTCTCATGGTCACTGGAGGAATAAGGTAGTGTTGGTTGGAGGGAGTTGAGTGTCGCCTTATCACATACATTGTTGTTCAGTCGTGTCCGACTCTTCGTGACCCCATGGACCAGAGCACGCCAGGCACGCCTATCCTTCACTGCCTCCCGCAGTTTGGCCAAACTCATGTTAGTAGCTTCGAGAACACTGTCCAACCATCTCATGCTCTGTCGTCCCCTTCTCCTTGTGCCCTCCATCTTTCCCAACATCAGGGTCTTTTCCAGGGAGTCTTCTCTTCTCATGAGGTGGCCAAAGTACTTAAGCCTTAACTTCAGGATCTGTCCTTCTAGTGAGCACTCAGGGCCGATTTCCTTGAGAATGGATAGGTTTGATCTTCTTGCAGTCCATGGGACTCTCAAGAGTCTCCTCCAGCACCATAATTCAAAAGCATCAATTCTACGGCGATCAGCCTTCTTTATGGTCCAGCTCTCACTTCCGTACATTACTACTGGGAAAACCATAGCTTTAACTATACGGACCTTTGTCGGCATGGTGATGTCTTTGCTTTTTAAGATGCTGTCTAGGTTTCTCATTGCTTTCCTCCCAAGAAGCAGGCGTCTTCTAATTTCGTGACTGCTGTCACCATCTGCAGTGATCATGGAACCCAAGAAAGTGAAATCTCTCACTGCCTCCATTTCTTCCCCTTCTATTTGCCAGGAGGTGATGGCAAATACATACATACAACACCACAACAGGCCTGGGGAAGGATTATTGCATCTGGTCCCAGGCCTGGTTATGGGACAGAGATATCTGGATGCCTATCTGTCATGGATGTTTGTGGAGATTTCTGCATTGCAGGGGGTTCAACCAGATGACCCTTGGGGTCCCTTTGAACTCTATGATAGCTTTAGCCACCTTGGTGGATGACTTACGCTGGAAAATGGACAGTGGGCGTGTGTCCCTGTTTGCTCTGCTGGACTTCTTGGTGGCTTTCAATACCACCAGCCACGGTCTCCTTCTGGGCTGCATTGCAGGGATGGGAATGGGAGCCCTGTGTTACAGTGGCTCCATTCCTTCGTGGAGGGGCGAACCCAGGAGGTGGCACTGGGTGACTCATGTTCCATATGTTGGCCTTTGTCCGGCGTGGTCCGTCAGGGGTCTGTTCTGTCTTCCATGCTATTCAACATTTACGGTTTTGGGTTTGGGTGGCACCCGTATGATGGGTTTCCTATTTGCCTTATGTCATATCAGGGAATAAGGTGTGATATAAATAATAATAATAATAATAATAATAATAATAATAATAATACGCAGTGCAGTCTGCTGGCAGGAAGATTCCCTAGCAAAATGACTTGTGGGATTATGGAAAAGCCCAATCTTCTCCAAACCCCAGAAGAAGCAGGAGCTGTGGGGTTGCCAAATGGGGAATATGAGTGAAAATGGGCCCACCAAGAACCTTCCCTGGAGCTCCTACTTTCCCCTGTTGGAGGTAAAGGTAAAGGGACGCCTGACCGTTAGGACCAGTCGCGGACAACTCTGGGGTTGCGGTGCTCATCTCCCGAGGGAGCCGGCGTACAGCTTCCGGGTCATGTGGCCAGCATGACAAAGCCGCTTCTGTCGAACCAGAGCGGCACACGGAAATGCCGTTTACCTTCCCGCTGGGGAAGTACCTATTTATCTACTTGCACTTTGACGTGCTTTCGAACTGCTAGGTTGGCAGGAGCTGGGACCGAGCAACGGGAGCTCACCCCGTCGCAGGGACCCTCTGATCAGCAAGCCCTAGGCTCTGTGGTTTAACCCACGGCACCACCTGGGTCCCTTCCCCTGTTGGAAGTAGACTTCAAAAAAAGTCTTCCATTATTCAGCTGCATTATGAGGGAGGTATTTGCCCTATTTGTGTGACAGGCGGGGAGGTAAGGGTTAACTCTGTCCTTGCACATGGACCCTCCCTACTAAAAATACCGCCCTGTGCCCCTATTATGTCCAAAGAATGCTTCCTGTTGGCTGTAATCTTCAAGTCCAATTGCAAAGGTGGAGGGAGGCTTTCCACCCTCACTGCCCAGAGCTTTAAATTGTCCCTTAGCACTCTATGGTTTTCCCCGTGTTTGTTATTTGTGGGGATAATTAGATATTCTATCTTACTGTGAAGGCTTTTACACACACTTGTGTCACCAGTGAATTATGGTGCTGGAGGAGACTCTTGAGAGTCCCATGGACTGCAAGAAGATCAAACCTATCCATTCTCAAAGAAATCAGCCCTGAGTGCTCACTAGAAGGACAGATCCTGAAGTTGAGGCTCCAGTACTTTGGCCACCTCATGAGAAGAGAAGACTCCCTAGAAAAGACCCTGATGTTGGGAAAGATGGAGGGCACAAGGAGAAGGGGACGACAGAGGATGAGATGGTTGGACAGTGTTCTCGAAGCTACTAACATGAGTTTGGCCAAACTGCGCGAGGCAGTGAAGGATAGGCGTGCCTGGCGTGCTCTGGTCCATGGGGTCACGAAGAGTCGGACACGACTGAACGACTGAACAACAACGTGTCACCAGTGTGGTGTAGTGGTTGAGAGTGGTAGACTTGTAATCTGGGGAACCGAATTCGCGTCTCCGCTCCTCCACATGCAGCTGCGGGGTGACCTTGGGCTAGTCACACTTCTCTGAAGTCTCTCAGCCCCACTCACCTAACAGAGTGTTTGTTGTGGGGGAGGAAGGGAAAGGAGAATGTTAGCCGCTTTGAGACTCCTTCGGGTAGTGATAAAGCAGGATATCAAATCCAAACTCTTCTCTTCTTCTTCTTCTTCTTCACCACCACCTCTCACCCCCGCTGTTTTGAGATGCTCTGGCACTCTTTGCTGTGTAACCTTCTCTCACTATGCAAGATGTGTTAGCTAGGAGCTGAGTCCTTCCTGGCTATGCTACTAAACACCCATTTTGTTTCTCCTGTCACCAGAGATAATGCTTTATCTGAACACTTCACTGTTCTCATAACCAAGAATGAGGAGGCGTTGAGGTTTGCAATATAACCTTGTGCATGTAACAAGATGCTTTGAGTCTTTCTGTGTCTTCATTGTTCCTTTATTGCAGTTCTAACAATGGGAGTTATGCAGCTGTTCCTATAATGAGGTCCAGCTCCGAGGGTCCCCTGTTGGTTCCCTCCCTGCGAGAAGCGAAGTCACAGGGAACCAGGCAGAGGGCCTTCTGGGTAGTAGCACCCGCCCTGTGGAACACCCTCCCTTCAGATGTCAAGGAGATAAAGAATTACACAACTTTTAAAAGACATCTGAAGGTAGCCCTGTATGGGGAGGTTTTTGATACTTGACATTTCCCCATGTTTTCAGACATGCTGTAAGATGGGCTGAGTAATAATAATAATAATAATAATACAACTCTGCTTCCAAATCATCACCACCAGTCTCATACTCCACTTTCGCAACTCTCCATTCCCAACTCCAAACATTTCCAACTCTCTTTCCCAAAACCAAAAACCAGCTTCCTCTCAGCTCATCATCACCCACCACCACTCCAGATTCACACTCTCCCCCTCCCTATCCAACATTACATTACATCTTATATTATACTTACTATACTGTGAGATGTTACCTTAAAAGACATGTCTATACAACCCACAAACAACAAAACTTCACAAACACTCCTGTATTTGTACTTTGGCCACCTCATGAGAAGACTCCCTGGGAAAGACCCTGATGTTGGGAAAGATGGGGGGGCACAAGGAGAAGGGGACGACAGAGGACGAGGTGGTTGGACAGTGTTCTCGAAGCAACTAACATGAGTCTGGCCAAACTGCGAGAGGCAGTGGAGGATAGGGGTGCCTGGCGTGCTCCGGTCAATGGGGTCACGAAGAGTCGGACACGACTGAACGACTGAACAACAACAAATCATTGCTTATTCTAGTACACTGCCATTAGTGTATTTATTTTGGAGACGCCGTTGATGGAATCTTTTGAGGAGTTGGAGATGGCGTTTATAAGTGGTCCATGTTTAACAAGCATATAGTAAGGCTTTGTAAACAAGCATTTTGGTTTCCCTGCCAATGTCCTGGTCCCCAAACACTCTGCACTTCAATCAGGAGAAAGCTGCACTCACAGAGCTCAGGCGATGCTGGATTTCAGCATCAATGTTGGCCCTTGTGAAAAGGTAACTACCCAAGTAAGAAAAGCGACCAACACTTTCCAATGTTACACCATTCAGTTGGATTTGCGGCGCTGCAGAGAATTGTTCTGTGCTTGTTGGTGCAGCACCTTGTGAAAGCCAAAAGAAACCAAAGTACAGCTTTTACCCCTGTGAGTCTATAGGTTTGTAAGACTTCCACTACAACTGAATATCTATCCACTTTCCTGACATTTATATGGTTTTTCATGTGAGTTTGCTGATGTTTTGTAAGAACTCCACTCTGACAGAAGTACTTTCCACACTCCATATATTTCAACTGTTTCCCCCCCTGTGTGAGTCTGTTGATGTACATCAAGGTGGGAACCCCTGACTGAAACCCTTTCCACACTCCATACCTTTATATGGTTTCTCTCCTATGGAAGTCTAGTGATGTGAAAAACGGTTTGAATACTCACTGAAGATCTTTCCACACTCCATGCATTTAAATAGTTCCCCCCCCCCGTGTGAATGTGTTGATGCTTTCTAAGTGTTCCACTATAAGTGAAGACCTTTCCACACTCCATACATTCAGATGTTTTTTCCTGTATGAGTCCATTGATGTTTTCTAAGTGCTCCACTGTCACTGAAGCTCTTTCCACACTCCATACATTTAAATGGTTTCTCCCTTTTGTGAATCCACTGATGTGTCCTAAGGTTTGAACTCTGAGTGAAGCTTTTTCCACATTCCATGCACTTAAATGGTTTCTCCCCTGTGTGAGTTCGTTGGTGTAGTCGAAGTTGCCCACTCTCACTGAAGCTCTTTCCACACTCCATGCATTTAAATGGTTTCTCCCCTGTGTGAGTCCGCTGATGAATTCTAAGTGTTCCACTTTGACTGTAGCTCTTTCCACACTCCATACATTCAAATGGTTTCTCCCCTGTGTGAATCCGTCTATGTCCTCTAAGGCTTCCACTGTCACGGAAGCTCTTTCCACACTTCATACATTTATATGGTTTCTCCCCTGTGTGAATCCGTTGATGTTTTCTAAGTGTTCCACTGTCACTGAAGCTCTTTCCACACTCCACACATTCAAATGGTTTCTCCCCTCTGTGAATCCGTTGATGAATTCTAAGGTCTCCACTCTGACGAAAGCGCTTTCCACACTCCATGCATTCAAATGGTTTCTCCCCTCTGTGAATCCGTTGATGTGTACCAAGGTGTGTACTCTGAGCGAAGCTCTTTCCACACTCCATACATTTGAATGGCTTCTCTCCTGTGTGAGTCCGCTGATGTGTCCTAAGGTTTGAACTCTGACTGAAGCACTTTCCACACTCCATGCATTTATATGGTTTTTCTGCTGTGTGAGATCGTTGATGTATATCAAGGTGTGAACTCCTACTGAAGGTCTTTCCACACTCCATGCATTTAAATGGTTTCTCCCCAGTGTGAGTTCGTTGATGTACTCTAAGTCCTCCACTAAACCTGAAGCTCTTTCCACACTCTATGCATTCAAATAGTTTCTCTCCTGTGTGAGTTCGTTCATGTGAACGAAGGTGTGAAACGTCACTGAAGCTCTTTCCACACTCCATGCATTTAAATGGTTTCTCCCCTGTGTGAGTTCGTTGATGTACTTGAAGGTGTGATGACTGACTGAAGCTCTTTCCACACTCCATACATTTAAATGGTTTCTCTCCTGTGTGGGTCCTTTGATGTATGTCAAGCTCTGTACACCGCTTGAAGCTTTTTTCACACTCCATACATTTAAATGGTTTCTCCCCTGTGTGAGTTCGTTGATGTACTTGTAGGTTTGACAACTGGCTGAAGCTCTTTCCACACTCCGTACATTTAAATGGTTTCTCCCCTGTGTGAGTTCGTTGATGTACGTGAAGGTGTGACGACTGGCTGAAGCTCTTTCCACACTCCGTACATTTAAATGGTTTCTTCCCTGTGTGAGTTTGTTCATGTGAACGACGGTCTGAACTGTTACTGAAGCTCTTTCTACACACTATACATTGAAATGGTTTCTCGCTTGTGTGAGATCGTTGATGTTTTCTAAGTGTTCTGCTACCAATGAAGCTCTTTCCACACTGCATACATTTAAATGGTTTCTTCCCTGTGTTAGTCTGTTGATGTTTTCTAGGTGTCCCACTATCATTGAAGCTTTTTCCACGCTCCATAGTCTGAAGTGGTTTCTCCACTCTTTGAGTTTATTGAAGTGAAGTTTGTGTGTTCATTGATTGTGGAAAATAAAGTCCTGTTCGTGTTTCAAGGAAGAGAACAAAGGAATATGAAACACATAAAGTTCATTAAGCACTTCTATTTTAACATCTTCCACATTCTCCCATGTCCTCCCCCTATCATAGAACTAGAGCGTTGGAAGGGACCATAGGGCCATCTAGTCCAACCCCTGCAATGCTGTAATGTCCAAGAACATGTCTTCTACTTGTCTGGTTCATAGTTTCTAATGACATAATTCATCCTCTGCATACTAATCCTCCACCCCCGGGCCTAACCTTTCCTCATTCAACCTCTATATTTTTATTAATCACCTGCACAGTCTGTTGGATCTCAGGAAGTTCATATTGACCATTTTGGGAGACCCAGGCCTGAGTGTTTTTATGGACTGTGGTATGGGCCTGTCAGAGGAATAGTGACAAGGCTTGGTGCTTGCAGTGAGCTGAAGGAGTAGTCAGGTAGGAAATGTTATTGAATTTAGACCTCCATATGTCAGCCTTGTCGGGGCCAGTGAGTGTTCATTCTTTCCAGAACTAACTGAAAGTTTTTGAAAGTTCCAGAATATATTTTAGCTTTATCTAGCAGGGGAAGAAACCAATAATTTAATATAAAATTATAACAGATACTTAGGAGTGAGGTGGATTCTCGCTGCCAGTTTTATGTGGTCCAGAGGAGGGCAACCAAAATGGTCAAAGGCCTGGAAACGATGCCTTATGAGGAATGGCTTAGGGAGCTGGGTATGTTTAGCCTGGAGAAGAGAAGGTTAAGGGGGGATATGATAGCCATGTTCAAATATATCAAAGGATGTCATATAGAGGAGGGTGAAAGGTTGTTTTCTGCTGCCCCAGAGAAGCGGACACGGGGCAATGGATTCAAACTACAAGAAAGAAGATTCCACCTAAACATTAGGAAGAACTTCCTGACAGTAAGAGCTGTTGGACAGTGGAATTTGCTGCCAAGGAGTGTGGTGGAGTCTCCTTCTTTGGAGGTCTTTAAGCGGAGGCTTGACAGCCATCTGTCAGGAATGCTTTGATGGGGTTTCCTGCTTGGCAGGGGGTTGGACTGGATGGCCCTTGGGGTCTCTTCCAACTCTATGATTCTATGTTTCTATGATTCTATGATTCTATGTTGGTACTATGAGGCAACATGTCTCTGCTGGCTAAAAGGTTTGGGTAATATTGAAAGACACTAAGCTATTGGATTTAGAAGCTCATCAGAATATGTTATGGTATGATAAAACTAAAACACACAAGAGCTTTATGAATCATGTTATTAGGAAAAACCGTTTTAGAGTATGGGATAAATATAAGAATCTGCTGGAACGAAATACACTTCTTTGGCTTTCACCCACAGAAGGAATAACTTTTAAAAGATGCAATATGGAAGAACAATGGGCAACTTACAGAGATCTTTTGGACTTTTCAGAAGAAAAAATAAAACTGAATAAACAGGATGAGGTAGGAGGTGCAGTGGTGGACTGGTGTCAATACCAGCAGATGATCTTGTTTATACAAGATAAAAGGAGAGGCTTTGCACTTTGTTGAGAATAAAGAGAAAGTGATTTCCAAAATGTACGAGATACTTTTGGAATAGGAAACAACACTTCCGGGTCTCCGCAACATGGTGGGTGGACTGAGAATCTGATGGCTCCGTCAGATTCGGCTTCATAGAGTGAGCAGAAGAGCGCAAGGGTGAAGCGCCTCCCCCCAAAACCCCAAGAGGAGCATTGGGGTGTCTTGGGGTCCTGCAGACTCACTAACGGCGCTGCGGATCTACTGATCTCTTCCTCCGTCCCGAAAGGAATTGGGGGGGGGGAGCTGAATCAGCCAGTGATCTAGGCACCAGCGCAACTCTACGGAACTCTTTAGAAAAATCTTGGTTCACTCCATGGAAAGGAACACTGTGATCACTAAAAGTCAGCATGGGTTTCTGAAAAATAAGTCATGTCAGACCAATCTGATCTCATTTTATGACAGAATTACAAGCCTGGTAGATGAAGGGAATGCTGTGGATTTAGCCTATCTTGATTTTAGCGAGGCCTTTGGCAAGGTGCCCCATAATATTCTTGTAAAGAAGCTGGTAAAATGTGGGCTAGACAATGCTACCATTCAGTGGATTTGTAACTGGCTGACTAACTGAACCCAAAGGATGCTCATGAATGGCTCCTCTTCATCCTGGAGAGAAGTGACTAGTGGGGTGCCACAGGGTTCTGTCTTGGGCCCAGTCTTATTCAACATCTTTATCAATGACTTGGATGATGGGCTTGAGGGCATCCTGATCAAGTTTGCAGATGACACCAAATTGGGAGGGGTGGCTAATACCCCAGAGGACAGCATCACACTTCAAAATGACCTTAACAGATTAGAGAACTGGGCCAAAGCAAACAAGATGACTTTTAACAGGGAGAAATGCAAAGTACTACACTTGGGCAAAAAAAATGAAAGGCACAAATACAGGATGGGTGACACCTGGCTTGAGAGCAGTACATATGAAAAGGATCTAGGAGTCTTGGTAGACCATCAACTTGAAATGAGTCAACAGTGTGATGCAGCAGCTAAAAAAGCCAATGCAATTCTGGGCTGCATCAATAGGAGTATAGCGTCTAGATCAAGGGAAGTAATAGTACCACTATATTCTGCTCTGGTCAGACCTCACCTGGAATACTGTGTCCAGTTCTGGGCACCACAGTTCAAGAAGGATACTGACAAGCTGGAACATGTCCAGAGGAGGGCAACGAAAATGGTCCAAAGCCTGGAAACGATGCCTTATGAGGAACGGCTTAGGGAGCTGGGTATGTTTAGCCTGGAGAAGAGAAGGTTGAGGGGTGATAGGATAGCCATGTTCAAATATCTAAAAGGATGTCATATAGAGGAGGGAGAAAGGTTGTTTTCTGCTGCTCCAGAGAAGTGGACATAGGAAGAACTTCCTGACAGTAAGAGCTGTTCCACAGTGGAATTTTTTGCCAAGGAGTGTGGTGGAATCTCCTTCTTTGGAGGTCTTTAAGCAGGAGCTTGACACCTATCTGTCAGGAATGCTTTGATGGTGTTTCCTGCTTGGCAGGGGTTTGGACTAGATGGTCCTTGTGGTCTCTTCCAACTCTATGATTCTATGATTCTATAAAAGTGCTGACAAAAGTCCATATAGTTAAAGCTATGGTTTTCCCAGTAGTAATGTATGGAAGTGAGAGCTGGACCATAAAGAAGAATGATCGCCGAAGAATTGATGATTTTGAATTATGGTGCTGGAGGAGACTCTTGAGAGTCCCATGGACTGCAAGAAGATCAAACCTATCCATTCTCAAAGAAATCAGCCCTGAGTGCTCACTAGAAGGACAGATCCTGAAGCTGAGGCTCCAGTACTTTGGCCACCTCATGAGAAGAGAAGACTCCCTGGAAAAGACCCTGATGTTGGGAAAGATGGAGGGCACAAGGAGAAGGGGACGACAGAGGATGAGATGGTTGGACATTGTTCTCGAAGCTACTAACATGAGTTTGGCCAAACTGCGGGAGGCAGTGAAAGATAAATGTGCCTGGCGTGCTCTGGTCCATGGGGTCACAAAGAGTCGGACACGACTGAACAACAATGATTCTATGAGTCATAGTGAATACAGATAATCTGGGACTGTCAGCAGGGAAGTGGGGGTGATGGGGGTGAGTAAGTGGTGCTGGAAGGGGAGGGGTCTCTGTCTTGGCTCCTCTCCCATCCTTTAACCCTTCCATGGACTCCCTCTTTCCCTTTCCCCTGCCAAAAGTGACCCACCCAGGCTCCCCAAGACCCCAGGGATTTCTGCCAGGGGGAAACTGGGAGAATTCGTCCAAGGGGGTGCAGGGCACCTGAGCGTCTCTCGGCCCCCCAGGAAAGAGAAACGGGAGTTTGGTGATGCTGCTGCCAATGAGATCTTGCAAGGCAAACCCTGCAGGTGTTGGGTCCCCACTTGGCAGCTGGATCACATGGATCAGGGCCCCTGTTGGTGGACACCAGGGAGGGCACTTTCTTTGGGGGGGGGTCTCTTTGCCCTCCCCTCCCCCCCTTATCCCGCCCCCTCTATTTTCCCACTCTCCCTCTTTACCTCTTGGTCCTCTCTGGTCCTCCGCCTCCTTGGCTCGAGATTATTCCGATTTCCTTATGTGCAATAGAAAGGGCTGGAGGGGGGGGTCTGCACTGGAGCCCCTCCTCCCCTCCCCGAAACTTCCCTTTTGAGCCCCCTTCCGGACTGGAAACTTCCGGCACATTTCGCAGCGACACTTCCGGTTCCTTTTGGGATGCGCTTGCCCCTAGAGCTACGTTTGCAGAGCAGCCTCTCCCTGTGTTGGGATGGGAAACGAAAGGGACGGGGCGCTGCCTTTGGCCTCCTGCTTTTGGGGCTCCATGGGGACATCGCCCCCCTCCTTCCTCCTCCCCACAGCAGAGGGTGGAGATGGCTGCCCGAGGTGCATCATATTTGGGGGTGATCTGGGTTTGTGGGGAGAGAAGGACGTGACTTTTCAATGTACAAACAGGGACGTTGGGGGGGGGGGGAGAGGATGAATGAGAAGTAGGGAAGGGCTGCCCCTCCCCCTGTGGATCAGGAGAGTGGGGGAGGGGATGGAAGGCAAGTGGGGGATCCCTCACCCCCCACGCCCAGGTTTGCCTTTCAAGGTCTTCCGTGTGAAGCCCAGAGATAGAGCCAGCCTCTGGGGTGGGAAGAGACACGTGTCTGCCTGAGACAGAAGGGGCGCTGCTTCCTTCCCTCTCCCCCTCCCTCCCCACAGGCTCCCCCCTCGCCCTTCTCTCCCTACGGAGACGAGCAGAGAGAGGGGTCTCTATCCACGTCCCTCTCGCGTGGGGGGGGGGGTGATGGGGGGAGTAGAAAAAGATTGAAAGGGGTGGGGATGTGCCATTAGGGAGGGGTCTCCTTCTCCCTGCCAAGCTCTGAATGTGAGACCCCCTCAACTGCTGTTACGGAAAAAATCCCAGGTGTGGAACTGCCCAGCCACCTGGCCCTTGGGGATAAGCCCACTGGTTTCTGCGGAGTTAAATAAAAGAAGTCCAGCCACTGGAGCAAGGACAAGACAGGGTTTATTGCGCAATAGGTTACAGTCAAACTGCACAACCAGAACAGTGTTACAAGAACTTTTAAAACTCCTATCATATCCCAGAATACAGTTTGGATACATCATTACTACATCCCGAAAGGGGAGGGTTATACATGATTAACGTATAGGAAAAACAAGATTAATTTATGGGGGAAATGGAGTAATATCAGGGAGATAGCCCTGAGCAAATGTGAATGGGTGTTAAGTATTGGCAAGGATACCTTGAGCACTTATCTGGGAGAGAACAATGGGATTCCACCTGAGGGATATTAGCCCAGTGGCTTCCTGAAGCACCCAGAGATTAACTGCTGAGGCAATTCCCTGTGCACGTGGTCTCTCGCCTACTGGATCGTGTTACAGAGAGATGGGTCCCCTTAAGGGCATCACTCCATTCCCCAAATGAGTTTACTCAGGAGGAGAATTTGCTTAGGTGACCCCCCCATAATTTCCATAACAGCTGCCCACCCATAAGGAACCCTCCCCAGGAATAACGGGAACGACAACAGAGCGTACCTCGCAGGGGTGTTGCAACGGGGGAAATGGGGCTGGTCATAGGAGCCAAATCCCAAGGGCCAGGGACCTCTGGCACCCCCCCATAATATATTAGAGGGGCTCTCCCCCAAAGTTAGAGGGGACTTGTCTTTCAAATGGTGTGTGTGTGAGTGTTGTGTCACATGTTCGATTATGTAGGGTGGGCCTTACCTGCCTCCTACCCAATATTTTATCCGCTATGGCCCCCCCACCCCGTGTCATCAAGGCCGCCTTCCTGGCGCAAAGGGCCCTTGGGATAATATTGTTTTTGCTCAGGAAGGGATGGAGGAGAGAATGGATTGGGAAGGTCTAAAAATATAAAATTATATATATCAATAACAATCGTTGTTCCTCGGTCTGAGGCAGGCAGTGAGAGGGTGGGATCCTCTTCCACCATGAGAGCAATGCAATGGGGTTGTGAGGGAGAGAGAGAGAGAGAGAGACCCCCTGCCACCCCTTTCTCCGCTCCCCTCACAAGAGGGACTCTGTTGTGTCTCTGTGTGTCTCTGAGGGAGAAGAGAGGAGGAGCCCCTCCCCCCCGCTTCTTTCCCTCAGTGGGTCTGAGGGAAATGAGTCCGTTATTATTGAATCTCTGCCTGGAACCATTAACAAGAGCAATAATTCAGGATGAGCATATCAAGGGTGTAAAGCACAACAAAGATAATTACAAAATTGTATTATTTGCAGACAATATCCTTTTATTTATTACAAAACCAGAAGATACAATTCCAAAAATTATGGAGAGGAAAAAACCGTTGGCCAAATTTCAGGATATTGCATAAATAGATTTTACCAATAGGGCCAAGGGCTACATTGTATAGAAACCATCAATTTCAGATGCGCAAAGACTTTATATTCTCAAATTATACTTCCAAAAAATAAATACCGTATTTTTCGCTCCATAGAACGCACCGGACCATAGGGCGCACCTCATTTTTAGAGGAGGAAACAAGGGAAAAAATATTTTTCTGGTTTTCCTCCTCTAAAAGCCCTTTTTTGTGTTTTGTTTTGTTTTTGAGGATCAGCTAAAAGTTTTGCAGCTTTTTTGCAAAGGGAAAAGCCCTGGCTTTTTTGAGGATCAGCTAAAACCTTTGCAGCTTTTTTTGCAAAGGGAAAAGCCCTGGGTTTTTTCCCCCGAGGATCAGCTAGGTTTTGCAGCTTTTTTTGCAAAGGGGGAAAAGCAAAGCTCCTTTTGCAAAGGGGGAAAAGCAAAGAGGAAAAGCCCCATTTTTATGAGGTTTAACTCACATTTCTGAAAAATCTTAAGGAAAGGGAGCCATTTCTACAGTTTCCAGACAGATAATCTAATCAGCCAGTCACATGTCCTGGGGAAACAAACAACCTCCCTCTGCAGCACATTCAACAAAGGAGGGCGGGGCTGAAAGGGAGCCGGGACTCTTATCTCTCTCCCGATCTCTTGCTGATCAGCTGCTGAGCGGGGTCCTTTCAACACTCCCTTTTCTCTTTGTAAAATAAAAAGCATGATCCTCTTTTGGCCCCTGGGCAATTCAGCTCCAGGGACCACCATTCGCTCCATAAGACGCACAGGCATTTCCCCTTACTTTTTAGGAGGAAAAAAGTGCGTCTTATGGAGCAAAAAATACGGTAAACTGTTTAGATCGTGTCTGTGGGGTAGAAATCCACCAAAAATATCACTACATAAAATGCAGCTTCCAACCAAGGAAGGCTCCCAGATCTGGAATCCTATCATCAGGCTTACCTGCTGAGTAAGACTAATTATTGGAGAGCGAGTAGGAATCCCAATTGGGCTACTCTTGAATATAGTTTCTTTGAACCTCTTGTAGGGTGGACTAAACTCGGATCCAATTTTATGAAATATCCTATTATCTTGGAGACTATTAAAGCACCTATAAAAATTTGGATGAATATAAATATAAATAAGGATGGCCCCTATCAGCACGAGAAATTAACAATATGGGCCAGCCCAAAATTAAAAAATGGAAATCAAGTAATAATTTGGCAAAATTGGATGAAAAAAGGTATGTTGACATTGAATCAATTAATTGATGAAAATCATAAATTTGAGGAATATAAGACTTTGCAAAACCAGTGAAACACAATGGCAATACATCAAACTGGAACATATGTTGGAAAGGCAGTTTGGCCCTGACGCTATAGCAGCATCGGAAACACCCATGCTGCTACAAGATTTAATCTCTGCAACAGAAACAAAAAACTCTACACTTGCACTAGTAAAAACACTACTCAACAGGATGAAATATGATTTAGAATATAATAGACAAAGATGGAGTGAAGAGTTAGGGGTACAGATAACAAATGATATATGGGAGTCAAGTATAAAATCAACAAAAATAGCCCCTATGGATCTAAGATTAAGACTTATTCAAAAGAAAATAATACTCAACTTTCCACTGGACTCCAGCAAAACTATACCATAAGAAAGTGCAGACAACTGCTGGAGATGTGGGAGTAAAAAGGCGAACTTAGTACATACATTGGTTAACTGCCCAATGAGGAGATCATTTTGGTGCGAGGTGAGGATATTAATCAGGATATTCCATACTTCACTAGGGTATCTAGAATTAAAATACAACAATATTTTTTCAAATAACACCTAAATTTCTTCCAATCTTCCTGCACCAAATCCTCTCCTTCGTCGCATAATCTCGCTGTCAGATTGGCAAATTCCATAAAGTACATCATCTTCATTTGCCATTCTTCTACCGTAGGCATCTCTTGATTTCTCCAATTCGTGGCAATTAGTATTCTTGCTGCTGTTGTGGCATACAGAAAGAAAGTAATATCTTTTTTTGGAATTTCTTCCCCTATAATTCCCAATAGAAAGGCTTCTGGCTTCTTAATAAAAGTGTTTTTCAACACTTTTTTCATTTCATTATAAATCCTTTCCCAGAAGTCCTTTATCTTGGGACACGTCCACCACATATGATAAAAGGTTCCTTCTTTCTCTTTGCACTTCCAACATTTGTTATCTGATGTATAATACATTTTTTGCAAGTTTTACCAGAGTTAAATGCCATCTATACATCATTTTCATCATATATTCTCTCAATGCAGTAAATTTATAACATTTTCCCCATAACCTCTCCCAGTCCTCCAACATAATATTGTGCCCCACATCTTTAGCCCAATCAATCATCACCCATTTCACTTGTTCATCTTTTGTGTGCCATTCCAGCAATAAATTATACATTCTAGAACGATTTTTACTCTTTGATTCCAACAATTCTGTTTCCAATCTGGATTTGTCAATTTGAAAACCTGTCTTATTATCAACTTTAAACATTTCATTAGTCTGATGATACTGTAACCAATCATTTAACTTGTCTTTAAGTTGTTCATAAGGCTTTAATTTAAACTTGTTTCCTTCTTGCAGCAACAAATCACTCTATTTCAACCACTTAGTCTCCATATTTAACTTTTTCCGTGCCTTGGCCTCTAATGGAGAGATCCATCTAGGTGTTTTCCTTGCTAACAAATCCTTATATCTCATCCAAACATTAAACAATTACTTTTTAATTACATGATTTAAAAAACCTTTATGTGCCATTATCTTGTCATACCGTAAATAAGCATGCCAACCAAACACATCATCATAACCTTCCAAATCTAGCAAATCGGTATTTTCCAACATAAACCAGTCTCTGAGCCAGCAAAATGCTGCTGTCTCAAAGTATAACTTTAAATCTGGCATGGAGAAGCCAGCTCTTTCTTTACTATCTGTCAGTAATTTAAACTTAGTTCTTAGTTTCCTCCCCCTGCCAGATAAATTTGGACAATACTGTGGCGGTTCGCTCAACCTGCGCAGGCCCCCCAGACGTTTAACGGTCCATTGATACCTGCACTCACCACTTTATTAATTAACCGCTGCCACCAACCAGTCTGTCTGGTATTTACTTCACTCAGTTCAGTCAAGGAGAATATTGGAACAAAACTGTTTTATTTGAAGTTTGGTACATAAGCATGTGGTTTCTGAATAAACAGTACTTTCTTGGTTGTGTTCTTGTTAACAACAGTGCCCAATGATTTCTCCCACCCCTGTTCCTACTCCTTCCCTTGCCACCCTTCTTCCAACCTCTCAATACCCACAACAAGCCCCCTAGGTAAAGACAAACGACAAGCCTAAAGACAAGCCCAAAAGACTAAAGACAAGACTAAAGAACCAAAGAACCCCCTTCCTTCCCCGGGAGGGGTTTATATAGCCCACATAACTCCGCCCCCTAAAGGTTCTTACTGGTATTTCCTTTTAACTCCTTCTGTGCCAATCCTACGTTTGGGTGATCGCCACATACCTCCCCCCTTTAGAAAGTTTGATTCAGGAGGGTACACTTTGCCAAGTGACCTCCTGATCAAACTGCATGGCACCTTAATTTAAACAAACATTTTTCTATGCTTATTAACCTTAACCTCTCATATCATACCGGCATAAAAATTGTGTGTGTTTTTTTCTTATATACAATAGTTCATGCAACATTAGGCCTTTAGTTAATTGCAAGAAAAGTCGTAACTGTCCATTTTAACCTTTGTCTTCGGGGCTTCGTGATAAGGCATCTGCGATGATGTTCAGGATCCTTTCACACTCCTTATTGTCCTTAACTGCCATAAGAAGAATCTTTCTCTGGCACCAGTCTTTTCTCTGCCATACATGATGGGATGCAAGCTGTCTTCCTCTGCCAGATTACACAGTCCAACTCCGATCCCTGCACTCGATGCATCTGTAACGATTGTGGATTCTAATCTGTGTAGAATCCTTGTTTCTCAGGGTCAAATGCTCTCTGGGATCAACTTCTCCCTCCTTCAGGATCTCTGTTAAGGGTTCAAGCTCGAGGCCTTGTACACACATCTCCATGTCCTCAACAGCTGCATAAGAACTGGTTGTCTGGCTTTTAAATGTACTGGGAACTGTTTTCATAAGTTTATGGATAGCTTCTTTTTTAGTCAGCTTGCTGAAGCTTTCTATACAAGCGTGAACACTTAATGAAAGTAGGCTAAAAAGCTCTGATTGCTTATTGCTCATAGCAATCTCCCTTGCTGTCAGTCCATCTTTGGTCTGTATTGATTTAACAGTTCCCACTTTGAGCAATTTGAAGACTACTTTTTTATGTCTTTGCTGTGGTGGCCACATTAACGCTGTGTAACCACGTTTATCTTGGACATTTATTTGTGTTGCATAAGCAGCAGGGTACCCATCTTCCCACCACACAATCTCTAGTGTAGGAAACACTTTCACTTTCATAGAAAGTTGATGGGACACCATGCCAGCTATAACTTCCAGGACGTTTTTCTTTCTATATTTCCAACTGCGGAATGGTTTAGCATAAATACGACTAGTTGTTCTAACTGATCTCACAGATAGGTCACTGGACACACTGCAGGTATACCCTCCTTTACCAATTTCACGGGCTTTTTCAACAACGTGACTACTGTAGTCTAGATTGGGTTCATGGTTTAGTGACTTGACTGGCTTTGAGACATTCAGTTGGACACTACGGATTTCATCGTCCATTCTGAATGTCAGGTATTTTGTGCTATTAATCCCCATGGGTGCACTAAACACACTGCTGTGTGCGTTTTGCAGGATCTTGCCCCTATATTCAGTTGGAACCACCAATTGTTGCTGTATCTCACCACTACCCCTTGCTGGGTTGATAAGAACTTCTCTATATAATAAGCCTTGGTCGAACTTAAATTGTTCTGGGCTCTCAGGAGTTAAGCTTTGATTTACCTCTGCCGCCTCAAAATAGGGTTTTAATTCTAAATCCTCCTTTTGTTTTTCCACAAAGCTTGAGGCTTGACTATTAGTCAGGGGAAATAAGGAAGCGTCTCTTGTTTCCATAGACACCCTTCCCCCCAGCTGCTCTTCTTCCTTAGTTGTTACAGCAACTGTATCACTTTGTTCAGGCCTGGGCAACAATAACTTCCCTTGTGCTCTAGTGACTATAAAAGCACTTCGCACATGTTCTACTAAATCCCAACCAATAAGAACTGCGGTGGGAATCTCTTCAGAGATCGCTACTTCCCACTGTCCTGACCAACTCTTATATCCAATATTAACTTTTGCCATCGGTAGTACCTCAGGATGTTTGAAAATTCCCTTTATTCTTATAGTCTTCCTGGGAATGTTGGCCTCCGATTTTACTATATCGGGGTGAAGGATTGTGATTTGTCACCCCGTATCCTTCCCCTCTACCCAAATGTTTTCTCCAGCACTTTGTAATAGGTGTCCATCATGTTGGATTGTATTACAATGTAGCACCTTGGCCTCAGCTACCTCCTTAGGCCCCTGCTCAACTGTATTCCAGTTGGTTGCCATGACAACCGAATCAGTTGGACCCTGCTCTACAGCCTAGACACAAAATGTTTTCTTTGTAGTTGTGGGACTATTTATTTTCTCTTTTTCTTGCCAACAATCATCCCTCCGATGTCCCCTCTGCCCACATTTCCAGCAAAAGATTTCAGGAAGATCTGTCTTGTTGGGTTTATTAACTTTTCCCTCAGCACTCCCGGATTGTAGGGGTGTCTTTTCATTGGGCCCCTTCTCTGAGGAGTAATTTCCCTTATTGGAGTCTGAGGTAAATTTTCCTCGATTTTGTTCAGTTTTATTTTTATTGTTCTCCCAATTCCTCCCCCCATATCTGGGTCCATCATACACATAGTCTCGGATTTCATTAATTTCATCTCCTAACCGTGGAGCTGCTGCAATGCTTGTGGGGTATCTTTCTTTATATTCTGGGAAACGTGTTAACTCTATTTTCACAGGTGTTTGCCCCTTGGTATTGTTACTGTTATTCTGCTTTTCTATTGCAGTCACTTCCAATCTCTTCATCTCCAATTGAAACTGCATTTGTTTTCCCCTCATTCGCTCCTCTTTCTCAGATTTAGATTTTTCTAATTCCTGCTCAGCCCTCAATTTTTCCTGCTCAGCCTTTAATTTTTCTTTTTCCTGCTCAGCTTTTATTTTTTATTTTTCCTGCTCAGCTTTTAATTTTTCTTTTTCCTGCTCAGCTTTTAATTTCAGTTCCATCTCTCTCAATTTATATTCCTGCTCTAGTTTCCACTTTTCAAAACCCTCAGAGATTTTAGGACTCTCTCCTGCAGGTGGGGTTTCAATAGGGCCTGGTTCCCCTTGCAGGTCCCCATTTTCCTCTTCAGCACTTTCTATAGGTGATTCCCTCACCGGGTTCTTAGTCTTTTTGGGTGGCATTTTCTTAAAAATAGGAGTTCGAACAGTCTATTAAAGAAAAGAAAGTTTTTCTCTGTCTGTTTTCTGGGCTAGGTTCTCCAAGACTATGGTCTCAAAGTCACGCCTAAGGTTCTTTCTCTAACCTTTTCCAGCGTACTTTCCCCCGACCACAGCTTAAACCTTTCTGCCAGAATAACTTTTGAGATAACCAGTTCTTAATTCTTTCTCAGCTTCACGGTGATCAAGAGTCTCCACAATTACACCCTAGGACGGGATAATATCCTTTCCAGATTTATCCTCTCCCCCTTCCAGGTGTATTGCTCCTCTCTTTCCAGTCACTGGACTTTTTGATCCCACCGCTGCACCACCACTTGTGGCGGTTCGCTCAACCTGCACAGGTCCCCCAGACGTTTAACGGTCCGTTGATACCTGCACTCACCACTTTATTAATTAACCGCTGCCACCAACCAGTCTGTCTGGTATTTACTTCACTCAGTTCAGTCAAGGAGAATATTGGAACAAAACTGTTTTATTTGAAGTTTGGTACATAAGCATGTGGTTTCTGAATAAACAGTACTTTCTTGGTTGTGTTCTTGTTAACAACAGTGCCCAATGATTTCTCCCACCGCTGTTCCTACTCCTTCCCTTGCCACCCTTCTTCCAACCTCTCAATACCCACAACAAGCCCCCTAGGTAAAGACAAACGACAAGCCTAAAGACAGGCCCAAAAGACTAAAGACAAGACTAAAGAACCAAAGAACCCCCTTCCTTCCCCGGGAGGGGCTTATATAGCCCACATAACTCCGCCCCCTTTTGCAATTCCTTAAAACATTTCACATTGTCAATAATAGGCAATACTTGAAATAGAAACAGCATTTTTGGCAATAAATTCATTTTCACTGCAGAAATTTGGCTTAACAAAGATAATTTGTAACCAAGTGATTGAGTAGGGTCTTTTTCTCTATAGGAATCTTCTGCAATCCATTAAATGTCAGAAAATGCTGTAGTTTGGCTCTGGTTTCTGGATCCTGAAGTGTCAGCACTAAAATGTCCTCAAAGGCTTTTAACTTATACTGTTTCGACCCTACAACAATACCTTTAACCTGTTTATTCTTTCTTAAAATATTAAGGAGTACCTCTAGAACTGAGATAAAAAGCAAGGGGGCACCCTTTCCTGGTACCTTTTGAATGCTAAATTCATCTGAAACCACATTATTAACAACAATTTTAGCTTTTTGATTGGAATAGATCACTTTGATGCCATTTAAGAAATTTTGGCCGACCTCCATATTTTGCATATTCATAAAACTCCAAGAAACATTATCAAAAGCTTTCTCAGCATCAATGAACATTAACATAGCTTTACAATTCTTTTTAGATTCTAGCATTTCTAAAATGTCAATAACATTCCTAACATTATCTTTCATATGTCTTCAAGGTAGAAAGCCTGCCTGGTCTTTGATTATTAAGTCTGACAACACTAACTTCAACCTGCTTGCAAGAATACAAATTACAAATATTTTGTAATCCACATTCAATAAGGAGATTGGTCGATAATTTTTCACTTGTGATCATGCATCCTATCTCCTGATTGATAATTTGTGAATACTGAAATTGCAAAGCTTTAATCTCACAACTGCTTTACATGCGTCCCAAATGACCCTCAAGACTGTTGCTGTATTCATATTTAAATCAAAATAATCCATTACTTTTGGATCTTCTTCATTATTTGCTCATTCCTGAATAACACATCGTTCATTCTCCATCTAAAAGACCCTGCAGGGTTAATTTCAATTCCAGAAAAACAGCATTGTGATCTAAAAAAGTCTTTGAAAGTATCTCTGCTTTTATCGCCTTTGGAAAAAGGTCTTTTGTAATCCAGATGTAGTCCAGGTGGCTAAGGGATTGATTCGGTTCAGCAAAATATATGAAGTCTTGTTCTGTTGGATATTTTAATCTCCAAATATCCAACAGATCCAAATTGTGCACAAGTTCAAAGAAGGTTTTGGGTAGTCTTCCGTCATTTGAAACCATTTGAAATGTTCTATCCATTTAAGTGGAGACCACTCCATTTAAATCGCCCAGCAATAAAATTTTGTAATCCAAATGGTCCAAGAGCCTTATTCCAAGGTTTTTGAAAAAATGATGTAAATTAAGCTTTCGTCTTCTGAAGCTTTCCACACTCCATACATTCAAATGGTTTCTCCCCTGTGTGAGTTCATTCATATGAACGAAGGTGTGAACTGTCACAGAAGCTCTTTCTGCACTTCATGCAATTAAATGGTTTTTCCCATGTGAATCCGTTGGTGTTTTTAAGTGCTCTACTCTCACTGAAGCTCTTTCCACATTCCATACATTTAAATTGTTTCTCCCCTGTGTGAGTCTGCTGATGAATTCTAAGGCTTCCACTCCTACTGAAGCTCTTCTCGCACTCCATACATTTATATGGTTTCTCCCCTGTGTGAATCCGTTTATGTCCTCTAAGTGCTCCACTGTCACTGAAGCTCTTTCCACACTTCATACATTTATATGGTTTCTCCCGTGTGAATCCGTTGATGTTTTCTAAGTGTTCTACTGTCACTGAAGCTCTTTCCACACTCCATACATTTATATGGTTTCTCCCCTGTGTGATTCTGGTGATGTTGACGAAGTTGTGCACTCTGAGTGAAGCTCTTTCCACACTCCATGCATTTAAATGGTTTCTCCCCTGTGTGAATCCGTTGATGAATTCTAAGGTTTCCACTAGTAGTGAAGCTCTTTCCACAATCCATGCATTTAAATGGTTTTTCTGCTGTGTGAGATCGTTGATGTATATCAAGGTGTGAACTCCTACTGAAGCTCTTTCCACACTCCATACATTTATATGGTTTCTCCCCTGTGTGAATCCGTTGATGAATTCTAAGGTGTCCACTGCCACTGAAGCTCTTTCCACACTCCATGCATTCAAATGGTTTCTCCCCTGTGTGAGTCCGTTGGTGTCTACCAAGGACTGCACTATGCGCAAAGCTCTTTCCACACTCCATACATTTGAATGGCTTCTCTCCTGTGTGAGTCCGTTGATGTGTCCTAAGGGTTGAACTCTGACTAAAGCAATTTCCACACTCCATGCATTTAAATGGCTTCTCCCCTGTGTGAGATCGTTGATGAATATAAAGGTGTGAACTCCTACTGAAGCTCTTTCCACACTCCATGCATTTAAATGGTTTCTCCCCTGTGTGCATCCGTTGATGTCTTCTAAGTGTTTCACTTAACCTGAAGCTCTTTCCACACTCTATGCATTCAAATGTTTTCTCTCCTGTGTGAGTTCGTTCATGTAAATGAAGCTGTGAACTGGTCCTGAAGCTCTTTTCACACTCCATGCATTCAAATGGTTTCTCCCCTGTGTGAGTTCGTTGATGTACATGAAGGTGTGCCAACTGGCTGAAGCTCTTTCCACACTCCATACATATAAATGGTTTCTCTCCTGTGTGGGTCCTTTGATGTATATCAAGCTTTGTACTCTGTCTGAAGCTCTTTCCACACTCCATGCATGCAAATGGTTTCAATCCTGTGTGAGTTTGTTCATGTGAACGAAGGTGCGAACTTTCCCTGAAGCTCTTTCCACATTCTATGCATTCAAATGGTTTCTCCCCTGTGTGAATCCGTTGATGAATTCTAAGGTTTCTTCTAGTAGTGAAGCTTTTTCCGCACTCCATACATTCAAATGGTTTCTCCCCTGTGTGAGTCCGTAGATGGATGCTAAGGCTTCCACTTTTACTGAAGCTCTTCTCACACTCCATACATTTATATGGTTTCTCCCCTGTGTGAGTCTGTTGATGTTGTCTAAGTGATCCACTGTCACTGAAGATCCTTCCGCATTCCATGCATTCAAATGGTTTCTCTCCTGTTTGAGGTCGTTGATGTACACGAAGATTCCTGTCTGAGTTCATTAATTTGACATTTGTGTGTTCATCAACTGAATGAAACTTCAGGTGTCCCCCAGATTTCTGACTGTCTTCTCCACTGCTGCCTTCAGAGCACATGGAAAATAAAGTCCTGTTCGGATTTCAAGGAAGAAAACAATGAAATATGAAACCCAAATTTCTGTTAGCCCTTTCTCCTATTTTAACATCTCATACATTCTCCCATGTGCTCCCCCTGTCATAGAATCATAGAACTGGAGAGTTGAAAATGACCCCGGGAGCTGTCTACTCCAACCCCCTGCAATGCAGTAATGTCGTAGAACATGTCTCCTACTTGTCTGTTTCATAGTTTCTAATGACATATTTCATCCTCTGCATACTAATCCTCCACCCCCGGGCCTAACTTTTCCTCATTCAACCTCTATATGTTTATTAATCACCCGCAGTCTGTTGGGCCTCAGGAGGTCCATATTGACCATTTTGGGAGAGCCTGGTTTGAGTCTTTTTTAGGGACTGTTGTATGGGCCTGTCAGAGTACTAGCGACGAGCCTTGGTGCTTGCGGTCAGCTGAAGGAGTGCTCAGATAGGAAAATGTCCTTGGATCTAGACCTCCATCTGTCAGCCTTGTTGGGACGAGTGAGTGTTGATTCTTTCCAGAACTAACTGAAAGTTTTGGAAAGTTCCAGAACACATTTTAGGATTATCTGCCAGGACAAAAAACCAATAATTAAATATAAAATTATAATGGATAATTAGGAGAGAGGTGGATTCCAACTTCCAGATTTACTTTTATACAGTCAGGCAACATGCCTCTGCAAGTAGTGGGTAATACTGAAAGACACTAAGCTATTGGATCTAGAAGGTCATGAGAATATGTTTGTCTGTTACGCTTATTTATGCTTTAATACAACTAAAACATACTAGAGCTTTATGAATCATTAGGAAAATCCTTTTTACAGTATTGGATAAATATAAGATTCTGCTGGAAAGAAATACACCTTCCCCCCACCCACCCACCCACCCACAGAAGCAACAGCTTTTTAAAAATGCAATAAGGAAGGACAATGGGCAGTTTTCGGGAAAAGAAATAAAACTGAATAAACAGGATGAGGTGGGAGGTGCGGTGGCAGATTGGTTTCAATACCATCAAATAATCTTATTTAGACAAGATAAAAGGAGAGGTTTTTGACTCAAAGTTTGCACTTCGAAAGAGATATCATTAAGAGTAAAGAGGGCGGTGTTTTGCTGGTGATGTTTGATATGTGTAACAATTTTTTGGGCGTTTATTCTCTATTTTAGGTATATCAGGTTTGGGTTTTTTGAATTTTTATTATGCCAGATCCTTTTGAAAGTAAGAATTCAAAAGTTTTGTCTAAAATGTATAATTTGTTATTAGATTGGTTTATGAAAGATGAGGAAGTGAAAGAAGTCATGATAAAATGGGCATTAGATTTTGGGTATAATATTGAGTTTGATTCGTGGATAAAATTATGGAATGAAAATCTAAAATTTACAGCATGCATGGCTTTAAAAGAGAATGTAATGAAGGTAGTGTACAGATGGCATTTGACACCTGTGAAATTAGCTAAAATGTATAGAATCAGGGACAAAGCATGCTGGAAACGTAAAGATTCAGACAGTGACGTTTATCATATGTGGTGGACTTGTGACAAAGTGAAAGTATTTTGGGAGTTGATCTATAATGAATTTTAAAAGATGTTGAGGTATACCTTCCCTAAAAAACCTCAAGCATTTCTGCTAGGTTTGATGGGAAAGGAAATTGCAGTTAGACCAAAGACTATTTATGTACGCCACTGCAGCAGTGAGAACTTTGTTGGCCCAAAAATGGAAGTTACAAGAGACTCCTACTATTTCGGAGTGGCAGACGAAGATGATGGAATATGTGGAAATGGTCAAACTGACCTGCAGGATCTGAGACCAGGATGACTCGAAATTCCAAACAGACTGGAGTAATTTTACTGTTTATTTAAATGACAATTGCAAAAATAAATCCTGCAATGTGGACTACAGTTAAAGCTATAAATGGCGTGTTGGGACGTGAAATAAATTACCTGTTGGAGGGAGGGAAGTCAAAAGCTCGGTGGAGCTAATGCATGTTATTGTTTGACAATGAATTGTTGATCCTGCCAGACTTGAAATTATATTACGAAGCAGCCTGTCTCTGTTGGTTAAAGGAGTGGATATTGCTGAAGAAAACAGATTTACTAGATTTGGAAGGACACGATAACAGATTCGGTTGGCACACCTATTTGTGGCATGAAAAAGCTAAGGTCCATAAAGTATTTGGAAACCACATTTTCAGGAAATCTCTTTATGAAGTTTGGGACAGATAGAAAAACCTATTGGAAAGGAAAACTCCTTGGTGCTTATCACCATTGGAAGTTTTGAGCCTAAAACTATATGAAGAAGTGAAAGAATATGTCAATGATTGGTTGCACTATTACCAGATAAATGAAATGTTTAAAAATGATATGAAAAAGAATGGATTTAATGTCAAATCTAAATTTGAAATTGAAATCTTGAATAATAATTATAAAACATTGTCTAAAATGTATAAAATATTGCTGGAATGGGAATTGAAGGATGAAGAGGTGAAGTCGGTGATGATTCACTGGGCAAAGGATCTGGGTTATAATATTATGATTGAAGACTGGGAAAGACTGTGGAATGAAGGGATGAAATTTACTGCATGTAATGCTTTGAAAGAGAATGCTTTAAAGATGATGTATAGATGGTATATCACTCCAGTTAAATTGGCAAAAATGTATAAAGGTGATAATAAGTGTTGGAAATGCAAGGAAAACGTTGGTACTTTTTATCACATGTGGTGGGAGTGTAAGAAGGTGAAAAATTTCTGGGATGAAATATATAACGAATTGAAGAAAATGTTAAAATACACTTTTGTTAAAAAACCAGAGGCTTTTTTTTATTAGGCATTACAGGTACAGAAATTATAAAGACTTAAAACTTTTCCAGTATGCAGTGACTGCGGCCAGAATCCTAATAGCACAAAAATGGAAACAAGAAGAAACACCGACGAAGGAGAAATGGACAATGAAACTAATGGAGTACGTGGAATTGGACAAAATGACAGGAAGAATCCGAGAACAGCGGGACCAGAAATTCATCAAAGACTGGAATAAATTTACGAACTATTTGAAAGATAACACTCAATTGAATGCGTTAATAGGACTGCATACGAAGTATACAGTGATTGCGTTAAATATGAATATTAAAACAATGATAGACCTAAGAAGTATAAAAAAGGAGATAGCTTTGGAAACCATATGGAAGGATTGAGGGAAGTCATGGCTGTAAAAAGCCAGAATATTAGAAGAAGAATATGTAATGAAATGTATTATATATTTTATGTTTGTAAAACCAATAAAAATGATTATTAAAAAAGACAATGAATTGTCGAGAGATGTTAAATAAAGAAAACAATAAAAATTTATCTTTAAAAATACAACTGGAAAAAGAAGCCCCCGTCCCTTATTATGGCTCTGGGAGCCCAGTATATGTTGCTTGATGGTAGGAATGTATGCTTTTAACCTTTCAATTAGGGTTGTCGGAAGTTCCTGTTCCAAGCCCCAAACGCGCATAACAATTCCGGTCTACTCTGCAGGGCTGTTGTAATGGGGACACCCTCCGCCACAGCCCTGCCTCCCCCACGTTGGGAATTGGGTGTAAAACTGGCCAGATCCCCCCTCTCCCGGCAATGGATTAAAAGAGATGAAGGGGGAATGTAACCTTCGTGCCCCAGAGGACTTTTTTTGGGGGGGGGGGGGTCTCTTTCCCTGCCGTCTCCGGGGATCGAACCCGGGACCTTCTCAGGAAAGAAACAGGATAACGGAGCTGGTTTGGAAGGAGGGAGGCGTCACTCATTCCTCCCCCTGGGTCAGTGAGCTCCGCTTCCTAGAGAGGCAGGAAGGGGGGAGCCAAGGTTGGAGGGGGAGGGGCCTCCATCCACATTCCCGGAAGAGGAGCAGGTATGCAGAGGAGGAGGGAAGAAATGTGCAAAACATTTTGGGGGGGGATTTGGGGTTGTGGGGAGCGGGAGAAATATGCGCTGTTCCTCCCCCTGAATCTGCAAACAGGGCAGCTGGGAAGGGAGGGCAGGTTTTTGGGCGAGTGGGGGGTGAAAGGAAAGTAAGTATGGGCATGCTCCCCCTCCCCCTTCTTTCTCTGGATCAGTCGAGTGGGGGAGGGGCTGATTCAGGCGCTGCTGGGATAAAGGAGCCCCTCCCGCAGAGGGGGCGCATCCTTGGAGAGCCCCCAGCCCTTTGTATTGCAGGAAAGGAAATCAGAATAGAATAGCAAGCAATGGAAGCGGAGGGACAGAGAGGACAAAGAGGTAGAGTTGCATGGGGGTGGGAAGGGGGTGATGGGTGGGGAGAGAAAGGGGGCAGAGACCCCCCCAACGAGAACAACTCACTTTCTGGGCGCTATCTGCAGAGGCCCCAATCAATGCAATCCGCTGTAGATCGGAGACCCTCCATTTGCAGGATTTGCATTGCAAGATCTCCTTTGCAACGCACCAAACTCGGAAAAAATATCAACAACCTCAGATATGCTGATGATACTACCTTGATGGCAGAAAGTGAGGAAGAATTGAAAAACCTTTTAATGAGGGTGAAAGAAGAGAGCGCAAAATATGGTCTGAAGCTCAACATCAAAAAAACTAAGATCATGGCCACTGGTCCCATCACCTCCTGGCAAATAGAAGGGGAAGAAATGGAGGCAGTGAGAGATTTCACTTTCTTGGGTTCCATGATCACTGCAGATGGTGACAGCAGTCACGAAATTAGAAGACGCCTGCTTCTTGGGAGAAAAGCAATGACAAACCTAGACAGCATCTTAAAAAGCAAAGACATCACCTTGCCGACAAAGGTCCGTATAGTTAAAGCTATGGTTTTCCCAGTAGTAATGTACGGAAGTGAGAGCTGGACCATAAAGAAGGCTGATCGCCGTAGAATTGATGCTTTTGAATTATGGTGCTGGAGGAGACTCTTGAGAGTCCCATGGACTGCAAGAAGATCAAACCTATCCATTCTCAAAGAAATCAGCCCTGAGTACTCACTAGAAGGACAGATCCTGAAGTTGAGGCTCCAGTACTTTGGCCACCTCATGAGAAGAGAAGAATCCCTAGAAAAGACCCTGATGTTGGGAAAGATGGAGGGCACAAGGAGAAGGGGACGACAGAGGATGAGATGGTTGGACAGTGTTCTTGAAGCTACTAACATGAGTTTGGCCAAACTGCGAGAGGCAGTGAAGGATAGGCGTGCCTGGCGTGCTCTGGTCCATGGGGTCACGAAGAGTCGGACACGACTGAACGATTGAACAACAACAACAACAAACTCTTGAGTCAAGAGATGCTCAGCTGCCCTGTCCACCCCCCTACTGCACCCAGTGGGGTCACCACCCAGTGGTCGTAAAAGACAATTCAACCTTGGAACATATTTTCAGGAAAGAAATGGAAATATAGAGCTTGTTTGGAGGGCAAGAAACCAATAATTAAATATAAAATTATAATGGATAATTAGGAGAGAGGGGGATTCTAGCTGCCAGATTTATGTTTTTAATGTGAGGCAACATGCCTCTGCAAGTAGTGGGTAATACTGAAAGACACTAAGGTATTGGATCTAGAAGGTCATGAGAATATGTTTGTTTGTTATGCTTATTTATGCTATAATACAACTAAAACATACTAGAGCTTTATGAATCAGATTATTAGGAAAATCCTTCTTACAGTATTGGATAAATATAAGATTCTGCTGGAAAGAAAGACACCTCTTTGGCCTTCACCCACAAAAGCAACAGCTTTTTTTAAAAAATGCAATACGGAAGAAACAATGGGCAACATTTGGACTTTTCAGAAGAAATAAAACTGGATAAACAGGATGAGGTGGGAGGTGCGGTGGCGAATTGCTTTCAATACCATCAAATAGTCTTCTCTAGACAAGATAAATAGAGAGGTTTTTTGACTGAAAGTTCACAGTTTGAAAAAGATAATATTGAGAGGAAAGAGAAAGTGTTTTCCAAAATTCAGGTAGAAAATTCTCCAATCTGATGAAGTGTGCATGCACGTGGAAGCTTATACCCAGAACAAACTTACCATGTTTTTCGAACCATAAGACGCACTTTCGCCTCCTAAAATATAAGGGGAAATGTTGGTGCGTCTTATGGAGTGAAGGCTCCCTGTCAGGCAAGTGGCGAGAAGCGGGGGGGGGGGCGGGGGCGGGCGGGCGGAGGAGACCCTGCTGGTTCTTCCCCGCCTCCCTTCGCAAAAGCAAGCTTGTTTTTGCGAAGGGAGGCGGCAGGGAACGACCAGCAGCATCTCCTCCGCCTCCCCGCGCCTCTGCCGCGTTCAGCGAGAATGCCAGTGTCCCCCACCCACAGAAGCAAAAGCTTTGTAAAAATGCAAAATGGAAGGACAATGGGCAACTTATAGAGATCTTTTGGAGTTTTCGGGAAAAGAAATAAAACTGAATAAACAGGATGAGGTGAGAGATGCGGTGGCGAATTGGTTTCAATACCATCAAATAATCTTATTTAGACAAGATAAAAGGAGAGGTTTTTGACTCAAAGTTTGCACTTTGAAAGAGATATTATTGAGAGTAAAAAGTAATTTCCAAAATGAACGAGATACTATTGCAATGGGAAACAATACTTCCGGGTCTCCGCAACATGGTGGGTGGACTGAGAATCTGATGGATGTGTAACTGGCTGACTGGCCAAACCCAAAGGGTGCTCATTAATGGCTCCTCTTCATCCTGGAGAGAAGTGACTGGTGGGGTGCCACAGGGTTCGGTCTTGGGCCCAGTCTTATTCAACATCTTCATCAATGACTTGGATGATGGGCTTGAGGGCATCCTGATCAAGTTTGCAGATGACACCAAATTGGGAGGGGTGGCTAATACCCCAGAGGACAGGATCACACTTCAAAATGACCTTTTTTTTTGGCACATGAATTTTATTAAATTTTTTCGTAATGCTTCTTTAAACAAAATTTGTACAGCATTTCAGAATTACATATATATACAAAAATTATATCTCTCACACATAAAAAATACTCTTATGCTAATATCCTATAGAGAACTTGTACAGTTTGGTATAAAAAAAGAAAAAGAAAAAAAAGAAAAAAAAGAAAAAAAAACCCACTTCCCCCCTTCTGCTTCCCCCTGTTCTTCTTCTGTTTTCCTTTGCCACCTGTATCCACGGATATATGCTTCTTTATTATAATTATCATCTGTCACATATTTTCAACCTTAACAGATTAGAGAACTGGGCCAAAGCAAACAAGATGAATTTCAACAAGAAAAAATGTAAAGTTCAACAAGAAAAAAAAAATGTAAAGTAATACACTTGGGCAAAAAAAATGAAAGGCACAAATACAGGGTGGGTGACACCTGGCTTGAGAGCAGTACATGTGCAAAGGATCTAGGAGTCTTGGTAGACCACAAACTTGACATGAGTCAACAGTGTGATGCAGCAGCTAAAAAAGCCAATGCAATTCTGGGCTGCATCAATAGGAGTATAGCGTCTAGATCAAGGGAAGTAATAGTACCAATGTATTCTGCTCTGGTCAGACCTCACCTGGAATACTGTGTCCAGTTCTGGGCACCACAGTTCAAGAAGGATACTGACAAGCTGGAACGTGTCCAGAGGAGGGCAAGCAAAATGGTCCAAGGCCTGGAAACGATGCCTTATGAGGAACGGCTTAGGGAGCTGTGTATGTTTAGCCTGGAGAAGAGAAGGTTAAGGGGTGATATGATAGCCATGTTCAAATATATAAAAGGATGTCATACAGAGGAGGGAGAAAGGTTGTTTTCTGCTGCTCCAGAGAAGCGGACACGGGGCAATGGATTCAAACTGCAAGAAAGAAGATTCCACCTAAACATTAGGAAGAACTTCCTGACAGTAAGAGCTGTTCGGCAGTGGAATTTGCTGCCAAGGAGTGTGGTGGAGTTTCCTTCTTTGGAGGTCTTGAAGCGGAGGCTTGACAGCCATCTGTCAGGAATGTTTTGATGGTGTTTCCTGCTTGGCAGGGGGTTGGACTGGATGGCCCTTGGGGTCTCTTCCAACTCTATGATTCTAGTTCACAGTAGGTTTCAGCTATTGATGTTATGTACTGGAGCTGAGAGGACAGCATTTGTCAGTGTGTTATGTGATTGCTAACAAGTTGGTTGGGTTTTTTGTTTATTTTTCATTAAGAGAGCTTGCAAAACGTAATAAAATTAAAGAAATGGCGCAAAGAGTTGACTGGTCACCTAGAAAGCGATGTAAAATGCTACTATTAAGTGAACAACGGCTACTGATATGAAGAAATTAGAAGAAAATTTGGTGGAAATTTAATCAAAGGTAGCATTTCTAAATTGTTTAAGAGGTATAAGGAGACTCAGTCACTACAAAATCAGACTTGTAAAGGCAGGTAAAGGTGCACAACAGCAAGTGAAGATAGGACTGTTCAGTGCAGACTGCAGGAATATGGTCTACATGCTAGAATTTCAAAGAAAACGCCATTGTTATCTCTCAAACAAAAATTGAAATGATTAAACTGGGCTAAAACTCATGTTAACAGGACAGCGGAACAATGGGACAGTGTTATTTGGAGGAATGAGACCAAAATCTCCTTGCTTGGTAGTGATGGTATGAAATATGCGAGAAGAAGAATCAGAGATTAACATCCTACTTAAATTACACCTACCGCGAAACCTCCAGATAGTGTTATGATCTAGGGTTCGCTCCATGTCATGTTGCTGCTCTGTGCAAAAGGTGGTTTCAAGATAATCATATTCCACTGCTTGGGACTGCCTGGGAATAGCCCGGACCTTAACCCAATCAAAAATCTATGGAGCCGACTAAAGAAACTTGTTAGTCAGAAGCAACCCAGCAATAAAACCCAATTAGTAGAGGCAATAATTCAATCTTGGTTTCACATTATTACACCTGCAGAACTAAAAAAAACTAAAAAAAACTAGGTTCACTCCATGGGAAGGCATTAAAGCTAAAGGTTACCCAACTAAGTATTAACTGACATGGTGGAAAAAAATTCTGTATGTTTCACATTTCTTCTCTACGACCGCTATTGTCATAAATAATTCTTCATAAAAGTTATTGCATTACATTCTTCATTAAATTATCTTTCCCACGGGAACTGAAGGAGGGAGTGGTTCGTCCGCTCTTAAAGAATGTTGAATGAAGTCAAGGTGTGCATGTAGGGGTGTGTGTGTTTGTTTTGAATCAAATAAAGGGGGTGTTGAATAAACTCAGGGGGTGTGTATGTGTGTTGAATCAAGTCAAGGTGTGTGCGTGTGTGTACGGGGGTGTTGAATCAAAGGGGCGGGGGTGTTGAATAAACTCAAGAGTTGTGCTGTGTGTGTATGTTCAATCAAGTCAAGGGCTGTGTGTGTGTGTGTTGAATCAAGCCAGAGGCTGTTTTTTGTGTGTGTGTGTGGGCCAGTAAAGGGATGTTGAAGAGAAGCTCAAGGGCTCTTTTTTTTTTTTTTTAATATTTATACCCCGCCCATCTGGCCGGGTCTCCCCAGCCACTCTGGGCGGCCTCCAACAAATATCAAAATACAATACAGAGTCACAAATTAAAAACTTCCCTAAACAGGGCTGCCTTTAGGTGTTTTCTGAATGTCAGGTAGTTGTTTATTCCCTTGACTTCTGACGGGAGGGCGTTCCACAGGGCGGGCGCCACTACCGAGAAGGCCCTCTGCCTGGTTCCCTGTAGTTTTGCTTCTTGCAATGAGGGAACCGACAGAAGGCCCTCGGCGCTGGATCTCAGTGTCCGGGCAGAACGGTGGGGGTGGAGACGTTCCTTCAGGTATACAGGACCGAGGCCGTTTAGGGCTTTAAAGGTCAACACCAACACTTTGAATTGTGCTCGGAAACGTACTGGGAGCCAATGCAGATCTCTCAGAACCGGTGTTATGTGGTCCCGGCGGCCACTCCCAGTCACCAGTCTAGCTGCCGCATTCTGGATTAATTGCAGTTTCCGGGTCACCTTCAAAGGTAGCCCCACGTAGAGCGCATTGCAGTAGTCCAAGCGGGAGATAACCAGAGCATGCACCACTCTGACAAGACAGTCTACGGGCAGGTAGGGTCTCAGCCTGCGTACCAGATGGAGCTGGTAGACAGCCGCCCTGGACACAGAATTAACCTGCGCTTCCATGGACAGCTGAGAGTCCAAAATGACTCCCAGGCTGCGCACCTGGTCCTTCAGGGGCACAGTTAACCCATTCAGGACCAGGGAGTCCCCCACACCCGCCCGCCTCCTGTCCCCCAAAAACAGTACTTCTGTCTTGTCAGGATTCAACCTCAATCTGTTAGCCGCCATCCATCCTCCAACAGCCTCCAGGCACTCACACAGGACCTTCACAGCCTTCACTGGTTCTGATTTAAAAGAGATGAACACCCAACCCAAACCCCCTGATGATCTCTCCCAGCGGCTTCATATAGATATTAAAAAGCATGGGGGAGAGGACAGAACCCTGAGGCACCCCACAAGTGAGAGCCCAGGGGTCTGAATACTCATCCCCCACCACCACTTTCTCTGCCTGCGTATTGGGGTTGGGGCAGCCCTCTGCCCCTCGCTGACGCCCTGTTCTGCTCTTTGCTCTCCCCCCCCCCACGGAAAAGCAGAGCGCTCTGGCTGCAGCTTCAGAGGAGAAAGAGCAGCCCGGGCTGCTCTTTCCTCTTCCTCCCTCCCCCGATGGAAAAGCGGAGCGCTCTGGCTGCAGCTTCGGAGGAGAAGCCATGCACCCCTTCAGAACAGCTCATCCCCGCTTGCTGTGAAGGGAGCTGGGGGCAAGGGGTGAACGCTCACCCCTTCTCCCAGGCTCCCTTTAAAAAAACGGGGATAAGCCGCTCTGAAGGGGCACCATGCACCCCTTCACAACGGCTCATCCCCGCTTGCTTTGAATGGAGCTGGGGAGGAGGGGTGAGCTTTCACCCCTGTCCCCAGCTCCCTTCAAAGCAAGCGGGATGAGCACAGGGCGTGGGGTGGTGGAGAAAGCAGCATCCCGGCTGCTGTCTCCACCACCCCGCGCCCAGCCGCCGATCCCAAAAGCCTGCTTTTGAGATCGGCGGGAGGGCGCAGAGTGGAGAAAGCAGCCGGGGATGCAGCTCTCTCCACCCTGCGCCCAGCCGCGGATCCCATTTTGGGATCGGCACACAGGGCGAGGGGTGGAGAAAGGTGCGTCCCCACTGCTTTCTCCACCCCGCGCCCTGCTGCCGATCCCAAAAGCCTGCTTTTGAGATCGGCGGGAGGGTGCAGAGTGGAGAAAGCAGCCGGGATGCTGCTTTCTCCACCACTCCGCGCCCTGCTGCCGATCCCAAAAGCCAGGCAGGGGGGCGCAGGCGGGCCACAGGCGCAGCGCCCCCCACCATTTCCCCGCCCCGGAGCCGCGGCAAAGCTCTAAAAGAGCCACATGCGGCTCCGGAGCCGCGCGTTCCCGACCCCCGCTTTAGATCTATCCAATTACCGCCCAGTTTCGAATCTTCCGTACCTGGGTAAGGTAATTGAGAGAGCAGTTGCTGAACAGCTTAGCGGATTTCTGGATGAAACATTGGCTCTGGATCCATTTCAGTCTGGCTTCCGCCCTAGCTATGGGACCGAGACAGCTTTGTCTCCGTAGACAGCTACGTAGACAGCTGGATCGAGGTGGTTCGGACCTGTTGATTCTTTTAGATTTGTCAGCAGCCTTCAATATGGTCGACCACGATCTTTTGGACCACCGCCTTGCAGACGTGGGGATTCAAGGCACAGTCCAACAATTGCTGTGCCTCTTTATCTCAGGTCGGGGACAAAGAGTGGCGCTAGGGAGGGAGCTGTCGCTGCGACAGTCCTTGGTGTGTGGAGTTCCGCAGGGCACAATCCTTTCCCCGATGCTTTTTAATATCTTTATGCGCCCTCTTGCCCAGATTGTCCAGAGTTTCGGGCTGGGCTGTCATCAATATGCTGATGACACCCAGCTTTATCTGTTGATGGATGGCCGCCCTGACTCGGTCCCGGACACACTGACCAGGTGCTTGGAGGCTGTGGCTGCATGGATGCGTGGGAGCCGGTTGAAGTTAAATCCTTCGAAGACAGAGGTCCTCTGGCTGGGTTGGGACGACATGGGGTTGGGAGGCCAAACCCCATCTCTTGATGGGGCCCAATTAGTGTCAGCGCCTTCTGTCAGGAGTTGGGGTGTAACCTTCGACGCCTCTCTTTCCATGGAGGCGCAGGTTGCAGCCACAGCAAAGGTGGCATTTTTCCATCTCCGCCGTATTAAGCAGTTGGCCCCCTACCTCTCTCGCCCTGATCTGGCCACAGTGATCCATGCGACGGTCACCTCCAGACTTGATTATTGTAACTCGCTCTACGCAGGGCTGCCCCTAAAGCTGACCCAGAAACTCCAGCGGGTGCAGAATGCCGCGGCCAGGCTCCTCCCGGTGGAGTACAGGGTCAGGTTTAAGGTGCTGGTTTTGACCTTTATAGCCCTATGAGGCTTAGGACCCTCGTACCTAAGGGACCGCCTCTCCTGGTATGTCCCGTGTAGGACCTTAAGGGCCTCATATAATAATCTTTTGGAGGTCCCGAGCAACAAAGATGCTAGGTTGGCCTCAACTGGGGCCAGGGCTTTCTCAGTATTGGCCCCGACTTGGTGGAACAATCTATCACAAGAGACCAGGGCCCTGCGGGATTCGGCATCTTTCTGCAGGGCCTGCAAGACGGAGCTGTTCCACCTGGCCTTTGGGTTGGTTTCTGTTTGATACTTATGCTTCATTCTTTTATTGGTGGGCTATTTGAAAATGAGACTGCGGTTTTAATTTTGAATTTTTAAATTTGTATTTTAAGTTGATTGTTTTTATGTTTTGCTGTAATTTTAATTAGTGTTACCCGCCCTGAGCCCAGTTTTTGGCTGGGAAGGGCGGGGTATAAATAAAATATTATTATTATTATTATTATTATTATTATTATTATTATTATTATTATTATTATATAATTTCATGGTATTCTTTTTTAAAAAGTGGTGTTATGAGCCATCAAACCTTGGAAATACACTTTTCCAAAAGCTTTCCACAATCTTGGTGTCTATTATTTACAGGTGGGTAGCCGTGTTGGTCTGCCATAGTCGAAACAAAATAGAAAATTCTTTCCAGTAGCACCTTAGAGACCAACTGAGTTTGTTCTTGGTATGAGCTTTCGTGTGCATGCACACTTCTTCAGATACGAAAGCTCATACCAAGAACAAACTCAGTTGGTCTCTAAGGTGCTACTGGAAGGATTTTTTTTATATTGGTGTATATTGTCCAGGACCAGCTTGAAGTTAACATCATGTTAACTGTTTCCTAATATTTTAACTGGCAACATATTGCGAATCACCATGTGTGTATGGGCAAGGCGATATCTTGTTTTCAACATCGCAATAACTCACCACCTGAACATGTCATCATCACGAAAACTCACAATATCACAAATAATCTGGGACTGTCAGCAGGGAAGGGGAGCTGATGGGGGTGAGTAAGTGGTGCTGGAAGGGGAGGGGTCTCTGTCGAGGCTCCTCTCCCTTCCATTAACCCTTCCCCAGCCAAACGGGACCCAGCCAGGCGCCCCAAGACCCCAGGGATTCCTGCCAGGGGGAAACCGGGCGAATGGGGGCCCTCAGCTCAACCCCCAGGCCTGCTTGGGGATGGGGGTCCTCACTAGGACCCCCTTGGTGGGCATTCCATTCCCAATAATTGGCCAAGGGGGTGCAGGGCAGCTGAGCATCTCTCGGCCCCCCAAGAAAGAGAGACGGGAGTCTGGTGATGCTGCTGCCCAGGAGATCTTGCAAGGGAAACCCTGCAGGTGTCGGGTCCCCACTTCCCACCTGGGTCGCATGGATCAGGGCCCCTGTCGGTGGGCGCCAGGGAGGGGGCTTTCTTCGGGGGGGGTCTCTTTGCCCTCCCCTCCCCCTCTCATTCCTCCCCCCTTTCCCTCTCTCCCTCTTGGTCCTCCACCTACCTCGCCCCAGATTATTCCCGTTTTCCTTGTGTGCAACAGAAAGGGGTGTTTTTTTCGGGGGGGGGGTTTCCTCCTCCTCCGTATCCCGAATCTCCCCCTTTGGGCGGCGCATTTCTCAGCGACACTTCCGGTTCATTTCCGGATACGTGCATCCCTAGAGCTACTGTGGTAGAGCAGCCTATTCCTGTGTTGGGATGGGAAGCGAACGGGACACGGCGCTGCCTTTGGGGCTCCATGGGGAGAAGAGACACGTGTCTGCCTGAGACAGAAGGGGCGCCTCCTTCTCTCTCCCCCCTCGCCCTTCTCTCCCTCCGGAGATGAGCAGAGAGTGCACGTCCCTCTCGCGTGGGAGGGGGGCGATATGGGGGGGGGAGTATAAAAAGAGGGGAGGGGGCGAGGCTGTGCCATGGGGGGGGTCTCCTTCTCTCTGCCAAGCTCTGAATGTGAGACCCCCATAAGGAACCCTCCCCCAGTAAAACAGGAACGACAACAGAGCCTACCTCGCGGGGGTGTTGCAAAGGGGGGTGGGGGTGGGGCTGATCATAGGAGCCAAATCCTAAGGGCCAGGGATCTCTGGCACCCCCCATAAAAAATTAGAGGGGCTCTCCTCCAAAGTTAAAGGGGATGTTGTTGTTCAAATGGTGTGTGTGTGTGCGAGTGTCGTGTCACGTTATTGATTATGTGGGTTGGGGCTGGGTGCCCCCCACCCAATATTTTATTTGCCTTGGCCCCCCCCCACCCACCCACCCCGTGTCATCAAGGGCCCTTGGGATAACATTATTTTTGCTCAGGAAAGGATTGTTACGGAAATTACCGGGTCGAGAAGGCTCAGCTCCCGGTCCTACGGAGGAAGCCCGTGGTTCGCTGCGGAGGCAATGGAGACCAGCCGGAGATTGGAGCAAAAGCAAAGGAGTTTATTGCGCAACAAGGTTCAGGAGGATCCGAACCCCGAACAAAGGGTGTCCTGGACTTTTAAAAGTTCCCGCGATAGCCCAGAATACACAGCGAAATACATCACAGAAACGTCAGAGATGGGGAGGGGAGAGAGGAGGTTACAGTAAAATTTACATAGGGGAAAAACAAGTTTTGCATATCAGGAAGGATGGCAGGAACCGGTGAATGGATCTAGGGTGGGTGTAATACACATTGAAGGTTTCCTCTGCGTCAGGACAATAGAACGCTCCTAGGAGGATGTCTGCTGCCATGGTAACTGATGGACGGGTGCTTGACTGGATTATCGGGAGGGGTGCATTTCCTCCTGCAGCTGGATGAGGACGTGACTCGCCGCCTAAGGGATTATGAAAGCTGCTGAGTTGAGAGTCCAAAAATAGTGCAATATCGAAATACTATACTTCCGATGATCGGAGGATGGCGGGAACCGAGGGGTTAGAAAGGTTATTTTATAAGGAGCAGATAGACACTTGAACCAGGCAAATCGGACACTGCGTTCAGGAGTTGTGGATTTTTACAATAATAAACATTTCGAGCTGTCAAAAAACGGGCCACCCAGCGTCTAAATTGTCCATTTGATACATTGTTGCAAGTTATAATTAATAGTTTCCCCAACTGGTTACATTTTGGTTTCGATTCCATTGTTCTCCCAGCAGGGAGCCTGTCAAAACCCACTTAGCGTGCACTGAAGCGTGAAGGTGATGATTGAATCATAGTAGCTGAGCTGAACGTTCCATTTTGCAGGCTGAGCTGAATGCATGCTCCTGATTGGTGGGTTTGCCGTTCATTGAGAAAATGGAGCGCGTACGGAGCGCTGTTTTGACAGGAGCGCTTCTCCGAAGGCAGATTGAGGCTTGGGGGCGCAGATCGGGACATTTAGGGGAAACCCTTTATCGCGAGGGTTTTATGTGGTGCTTGTGCGACTTGTGTGGTGAAGGGGTACCCGCTCATCGTCGGGGGGGGGCAAAGAGAAGAAAAGAGGCTTCCAGGTCCCGCATTTGGCAGCGCGGGAGTCCCGCGAGGAGGCTGCACGGTGGGGGAAGGTGGCGGCTGGAATTTTCCCTAACAGTCCCGCATTTGGAGATAAGATTTGTATCTGGTTCGCAGAACCACAAATCCTTTTCTCCACACCTACACCTTCGAGACTTGGTACTCACCTTCCCCACGCGCCTCGGCTGGTCGTATTTCAGGGAGAGCGGGCCGGTCATGGTTGGATGCCAACATCGGGTGCAGGCATGGTGGGCTGTCAAAAGCCAGCTGATCGGAGAGTATGATGAGCTGTCACACGGCTGTCAAAGTGGCAGGTAGTCACACCGGCGAGCTGTCAAAGGTGGCCAACGGGAGACAGGGTGTGCTGTCAAATAGCTGTCAAACAGCTGTCAAACGGCAAGCAGGTAGACCAAGGCAAGCTGTCAAAGTAGTAAGTCCAAAAATGTGGAGAACTGTCAAAAGCTGTCAAACGGCAAGCAGTCAGAATAAGGCAAGCTGTCAAAGCGGTGAGTCCGAAAATGTGGAGAACTGTCAAAAGCTGTCAAACGGCAAGCAGTCAGAATAGGGCAAGCTGTCAAAGCGGTAAGTCCGAAAATGTGGAGAACTGTCAAAAGCTGTCAAACGGCAAGCAGTCAAAGCGGTAAGTCCGAAAATGTGGAGAACTGTCAAAAAGCTGTCAAACGGCAAGCAGTCAGAATAGGGCAAGCTGTCAAAGCGGTAAGTCCGAAAATGTGGAGAACTGTCAAAAGGCTGTCAAACGGCAAGCAGTCAGAATAGGGCAAGCTGTCAAAGCGGTAGGTCCGAAAATGTGGAGAACTGTCAAACAGCTGTCAAGAGCTGTCAATAGCGGCAAGTCCGAAAATGGTCGGTGGGAGCGATGTACGGGGACTCGGGAATGGTGAAGCAGGAACTGGGGTGCGATGGACAGGAACTGGGGTGCGATGCTGGGGTGCGATGCTGGGGTGCGACGAACAGGAACTGGGGTGCGATGCTGGGGTGCGGTGATCAGGAACTGGGGTACGATGCTGGGGCGCGATGCTGGGGTACGAGGAACAGGAACTGGGGTGCGATGCTGGGGTGCGGTGCTGGGGTACGAGGAACAGGAACTGGGGTGCGATGCTGGGGTGCGGTGCTGGGTACGAGGAACAGGAACTGGGGTGCGATGCTGGGGTGCGGTGCTGGGGTACGAGGAACAGGAACTGGGGTGCGATGCTGGGGTGCGGTGCTGGGGTACGGTGGGCTGTACCCCCGGGTATACGAGGGGTGGGAATTGAGCGCAGTCCAAAGGGGAAGGGCTTCAAGGTCCTGTTGGGGCTCTCCTTATGTTCTCAAGTCGGAAGGAGGGGCTTGAACGAATTGCGGGTCAGTTTGAGCTGGCAGAGGGGCACGGAAAGGATTTGGAGGGTGTGACTCTGCGGTTGGTTGGGCCACCGAGACCTGGGTGCCTTGGGGTGGCCAATTCCCTTGGGGATGAGGTGGCACCATTTGCTGGTTCTCATAACCCTGGGCCCAAGGGGGGTGCGAAGGAAAGGTGGAGTATGGTGAGTTTCCTCCGGGGAATGGGTAGGAGTTGGTTTCAACCCATGGGCTCCCCGGGTATAAATATGGGCAGTTTCGTCTTAGGTGCCCTGGTTGAAAACACAGGTGACAAAGGCCAGTGGATGGGCCCCAGGGTCGTGGCATGGATGGGCTTGCATTCAATCCTTCCCCTCTTCCTCGCCCCCTGCCTCCTCCCCTGGCCGGGAACCCTGGAGCTGGGAAGTAAGGGGTTTCCATACTGAGGGCAAGCACTGCCTCCTCCCCTGCCCTGGTGTCCATCCTTTTCTTTTCGTCCCGGTTGTTAAAGACGGACTTGGCGATGGACAGTATTTCGCTAAAAGTTTTCCCATCGTAGCCAACTAGGAGATTTAAGGCTTTCCTTATATCTGGCGATGCCTGGTCTTTGAAGAAGCCTTTTACTATTATATCATGGTGCGGATTCTCGGGGTCTATTCCGCCCCATGTTTTAATAGCCGCCACCAACCGGGAATAATAATCCGACGGATGTTCGTTGGGCCCTTGTATCACAGTCTGAACCTTAGTCCAGTTTATTGAGCGCTGCCCTGAAGCCTTGATGCCATCTAGGATGGCCCTTTTAAACAAGTTCAGGCACCAGATGCCATTAGGGGTATTGTAGTCCCAGGCAGGGTTGGGTTCAATACGGAGATCTCTAGGTGTCAGGGCCCCCACCCCTTGAGGTCTCCCTTCCTGGTAGTTCTCCTGATTTAGGGCTTCTTCAGCCTTACTGAGGATGTCAGCCTTTTCAGCCTCATTGAATAGGGCATTTAAGAGTACGTGGACATCAGTCCAAGAAGGGTGATGGGAAGAGAAAATGGTAGCAATTTGCCGGTGGCACTTGTCAGGGTCATCTCTCAAGGAGGGCATCGTGTTAGCCCAGTTGATCAGATCGGCCGTACGGAAGGGTTGATGGGTATAGATCATACGTGGGGCCCCATCTGGGTCTGTCGGTGGTATAGGAAAAGCCCTCAGTGGCATCTGGAAGGAGGTTGCTTGGTGGTCGTTTCCCCCTTTGCCTTTGGCCTTTGCCTGGACGGACTGCCGGAGAATGGATGGGGGACAGGTGCCATGGTCTCTGACAGGAGTTGGAGTAGAGTCAGGACTCATAAACACATCGGGCACCGCTAGAATCCCTTCCTGGCCGGCGGGATGAACCAGTAATTTGTCACCTTGAGCCACTGCTTGGCTATTGGGACTAGCATCCTGTTCAGGTCCCTGTGCCATGGCCTGATCCTCATAGGGGGGTGGCGCAGGACCTTCGTTTGGTCTCTTAGGATTCTTTCTAGGAGGTTTAATCACGGGCATCTGGAGCGTTGGGGACGAGTTTAGAGTCATAAGGACTTGGGATACAGCCTCGAAAGTCTCCAGATAATCAAGCTGACGAGGCTTTTCCTCCAATAAGAGCTTCTTTAAGGTTTTTAGTTGATCCTGATGGAAGGATCCCTCCGGTGGCCAGCGGAGTTCTGATGGCACTCTTTCAGTAAAAGACGGCCAGGAATTCCTACAAAGATCTTGTAGCTTCTGTCTAGACAAAATCTCATGGTCCGGAATTATCTTCCAATGCTTCATGACAATCGCGAGGGGAGAGTCGGGTTCCGGCTGGGTAAAAGAAGGCTTTCGAGAAACCTTCTTCCCAGTGGAAGGACGACCATGCTTTGAAGCCTTGGCACGCATCGTTCCTTGGGGTTTAAGAGGAACCTGGGGTTTTTTTGGGAAAGGAGGGACGGGAAAGGTATCTTTGTAAGTCGGGGTTTCTCACTAAGGGAGTGGGACAGGGGGGTTTCTTAACATAAGCAAAGTACAGTACACGACGTTCCAATAATCTAGCCTGGTCCCTTGCGTTCACTAGTTCGGCTAGCGGGGCGGCTGACCAGGGGGATCTACTCTAAACTACCTCTTCCTTTCCTTTTTCCTGGAGCTCCCTTTTCCTCTTCCTTTCTCTTCCGTTTCTTCTCATCTATTCCTACTTCTCAACCCCCATTTCCACCCATTACAGGGTACCCTCACCTGGCAACCTCCTGCCTATCGTTGACAGCTAAGGAAGGGAGCCCTACTGGACGCCTGCCACTGCAGTGCCAGATCGGGCAGCCCTTTAGATAGAGTTAAACGGTCCGGAAAAACCTCCCTTGCGTTCGGAAGCGGGCTCACGCACGACTAGCGTGTTTTACATGGCCCGACCGGGGCGGCTGAGGTTTAGGATAGTGCAGAGAAGTCCTTTGCCCCTTGGCAGCTGGCAAAGTAGAAAAAGAGCCCAGTCCCTTGCGTTCGTTAGACCAGCTAATGGGGCGGCTGACTGGGTATTTGGAGAAAAAGAGATAGAGCTCAGGACTCCCCTTTCGAGTTGAGCAGCAGTCCACGGGACAGACTGAGAGACAGGCAAGAAATGATAGGCAAGAGAGCAGTAGATTGCGGTTGCCAGGCTTACCTCCCCCCTCCCCCCAATCACCAGTGCACTGGATTTATACTTACGCGTCTTCCACCGCGATCCGCTGGATCGTTGGAGACGAAGCCGGCTGAACTTTGCCTTTGCTCCCCGGTTGGCTCCCCTTGAGACCTGCAATTACCGCCCGGAGGATGGCCAGGGATCCGATGGGTCTCCACGGGAGAAGAGGGTCCCGATGCCGGCTGAAGACTCGATGGGGTCCCCGGCCACCACGGGAGAACGCAGGTCCCGGGTTTCGGCACCAAGACTGTTACGGAAATTACCGGGTCGAGAAGGCTCAGCTCCCGGTCCTACGGAGGAAGCCCGTGGTTCGCTGCGGAGGCAATGGAGACCAGCCGGAGATTGGAGCAAAAGCAAAGGAGTTTATTGCGCAACAAGGTTCAGGAGGATCCGAACCCCGAACAAAGGGTGTCCTGGACTTTTAAAAGTTCCCGCGATAGCCCAGAATACACAGCGAAATACATCACAGAAACGTCAGAGATGGGGAGGGGAGAGAGGAGGTTACAGTAAAATTTACATAGGGGAAAAACAAGTTTTGCATATCAGGAAGGATGGCAGGAACCGGTGAATGGATCTAGGGTGGGTGTAATACACATTGAAGGTTTCCTCTGCGTCAGGACAATAGAACGCTCCTAGGAGGATGTCTGCTGCCATGGTAACTGATGGACGGGTGCTTGACTGGATTATCGGGAGGGGTGCATTTCCTCCTGCAGCTGGATGAGGACGTGACTCGCCGCCTAAGGGATTATGAAAGCTGCTGAGTTGAGAGTCCAAAAATAGTGCAATATCGAAATACTATACTTCCGATGATCGGAGGATGGCGGGAACCGAGGGGTTAGAAAGGTTATTTTATAAGGAGCAGATAGACACTTGAACCAGGCAAATCGGACACTGCGTTCAGGAGTTGTGGATTTTTACAATAATAAACATTTCGAGCTGTCAAAAAACGGGCCACCCAGCGTCTAAATTGTCCATTTGATACATTGTTGCAAGTTATAATTAATAGTTTCCCCAACTGGTTACATTTTGGTTTCGATTCCATTGTTCTCCCAGCAGGGAGCCTGTCAAAACCCACTTAGCGTGCACTGAAGCGTGAAGGTGATGATTGAATCATAGTAGCTGAGCTGAACGTTCCATTTTGCAGGCTGAGCTGAATGCATGCTCCTGATTGGTGGGTTTGCCGTTCATTGAGAAAATGGAGCGCGTACGGAGCGCTGTTTTGACAGGAGCGCTTCTCCGAAGGCAGATTGAGGCTTGGGGGCGCAGATCGGGACATTTAGGGGAAACCCTTTATCGCGAGGGTTTTATGTGGTGCTTGTGCGACTTGTGTGGTGAAGGGGTACCCGCTCATCGTCGGGGGGGGGGCAAAGAGAAGAAAAGAGGCTTCCAGGTCCCGCATTTGGCAGCGCGGGAGTCCCGCGAGGAGGCTGCACGGTGGGGGAAGGTGGCGGCTGGAATTTTCCCTAACAGGATGGAGGAGAGAAATGATTGGGAAGATCTAATGATACAAAATGTGCATGCACACAAACTCAGTTGGTCTCTAAGGTGCTACTGGAAAGATTTTTCTATTTTGTTTCGACTATGGCAGACCAACACGGCTACCCACCTGTAATCCTTTTCATTGTTCCTTCTTCCTCGGTCTGAGGCAGGCAGTGAGAGGGTGGGATCCCCTTCCACCATGAGAGGAATGCAATGGGGTTGTGAGGGAGAGAGAGAGACCTCCCCTGCCACCCCTTTCTCTGAGAGCCCTCCTTTCTGCTCCCCTCACAAGAGGGTCCCTGTTGTGTCTCTGAGGGAGAAGAGAGGAAGAGCCCCTCCCCCCCGCTGCTTCTTTCCTTCAGTGGCTCTGAGGGAAATGACTTTTCCTGCCCCTTCTCCAACGGCCGCCAGACCAACTTCCCGCCTTTCAATATCTGACCCTTGCCTGGATTGTTACAAATGGAAGAATTTTGAATTTGATTTGTTTAAATCAAGGAACGAGACAAGGATGTCCTCTTTCACCGTTATTATTTAATCTCTGCCTGGAACCATTAACAAGAGTAATAATTCAGGATGAGCATATCAAGGGTGTGAAGGACAAAAAATATAATTACAAAATTGTATTATTTGCGGACGATATCCTTTTGTTTATTACAAAACCAGAAGATACAATTCCAAAAATTATGGAGGGGAAAAAACCTTTGGTAGAATATCGGGATATTCCATAAATTGGACAAAATCAGAGATTTTACCAATAGGGCCAAGGGCTACATTGTATAGAAATCATCAATTTCAGATGTGCAAAGACTTTACTAAATACTTGGGTATAATGATTTCATCAGATGTAGACAAAATTGTAAAATTAAATTTGAATCAAATTATAAATGAGATTTCTTTTGATATTGAAAGGAGGGGACCTCTAAACCTCTCCCTTTGGGAAGAGGAGTCTTTTCCGGGAGTGGGGGGTCTTTTCTGTGCCGCTGCCGGGGGTGAAATGGAATTATAGAGCTTGTTTGGAGGGAAGGAAAATTATGTTTTCTGGGACGGGGGGGGTACAGGAAGGATCCCTTTTTGCCACTCATTCCTCCCCTTGGGTCAATGAGCTCTGCTTCCTAGGGAGGAAATAAGTTCTTGTACTTTTTTTGGGGGGGGTTAGAGGTAAAGGCTCTCCATCTCATTTTCGGAAGAAAATAGGCCTGGAGAGGAGGAGGAAGAGGAGTCACATAATTGGGAGGTTTGGGGAGGGAAGAGAAGAGGGTGCTTCTCCTCCCCTCCCATCTACAAATGGGGCAGATGGGGGGGCTGGGGAGTGAGAGGAAGGTAGAGAAATAAGGGCTCAGAAGAGTGGGAGAAGGGCTGATGGGGGGGACTCCTCCCAATGTTTGCCTTGCAATATCCTCTTTGAAGTTCACAGATAGAGGCAGCCTTGAGGGAGGGGGGAGCCAAAGACATTTGGAGCCTGAGAGGAACCAGAGAAGAGGGCTTCCCCCCCCCCAAAGGAGCCTTACTGGGACACTGAGCAGTCACCTGGGGACAACTATCTTCTCCCCTCCAAAAAGGAAAGGCGGGGTCTTAGATGTAGCCTCTCCAACACTGTTTTATGGATTGGGGCACATCCAGCAGCAGGCTGGATTCTGACTTCTGTATTATGGGGAGAAAATGGGGTTTGGTTTTGACAGCTCCCCAACTCCATCCAGGTGAAAGGAACAATTCGCTGGAGTCTAGCCCTGAGGATGCTGGACTGATCAGAAAACGCGAGACTGCAGCCAAGCAATGAGGAAGCAAATCAGCGGCCAGAAGGCCTGATCATTTATTTGTTGCAACAAACGTCTCAATCTCTAAGGAGAGCAAAAAAGAAAATGCCCAGAACAAAGATTACATGAGTTTAAAAAAGTCCCCACAACACATTTCTCACAGTGTCATCAAAACATCAGTTATGTCACAGAACAGAAGAGGAGGGGTGTTGGGCAGAAATCTGTGACCCGGACATGCCCCTGTCAATCACACCTTGTTTCAACATCCATCTAACACAAGGAAAAGAAAATATCCCCCCATCACTGAGGTCCACTTCCGAGGGGTCTTCTGGCAGGTCCCTCAGTTACAGGGAACCGGGCAGAGGGCCTTTTCAGTAGTGGCACGCTCCCTGTGGAATAACACCCCCCCCCATCAGATGTCAAAGAGAGAAAGAATTACAGTGGTACCTCGGGTTAAGATTTGTTACGGAGGTCCATTCTTAACCTCAAGTACCACTTTAGCTAATGGGGCCTCCCACTGCAGCTGCATGGTTTCTGTTCTCATCCTGAGGTAAAGTTCCCAACATGAGGTACTACTTCCGGGTTAGCGGAGTCTGTAACCTGAAGTGTTTGTAACCCGAAGTGTTTATAACCCGAGTTACCACTGTACATAACTTTTGAAAGATCTAATTATATAAAATATATATAATCCTTTTCGTTGTCCCTTCTTCCTCGGTCTGAGGCAGGTGGTGAGAGGGTGGGGTCCCCTTCCACCATGAGAGGAATGCAATGGGGTTGTGAGGGAGAGAGAGACCCCCCCTTGCCACTCCTTTCTCTGAGAGCCATCCTTTCTGCTCCCCTCACAAGAGGGTCCCTGTTGTGTCTCTGTGTGTCTCTGAGAGATACAGAATTCAACTTTGGAATATATTTTCAGGAAAGAAATGGAAATTATAGAGCTTGTTTGTAGGGGAGGAAAATTATGTTTTCTGGGATTGGGGGTAGAGGGAGAATCCCTTTTTGCCACTCATTCCTCCCCCTGGGTCAGTGAGCTCCGCTTCCTGGAGAGGAAAAAAGTCATTTATTTGTTGCAACAAACGTCTCAATCTCTAAGGAGAGCAAAGAAGAAGATGCCTAGAACAAAGATTACATGATGCCCTTGTCAATCACACCTTGTTTCAACATCCATCCGACACAAGGAAAAGAAAAAAAAAACCCATCATCACTGAGGTCCACTTCTGAGGGTCTTCTGCCAGTTCACTCAGAGTTACAGGGAACCAGGCAGAGGGCCTTCTCAGTAGTGGCACCCTCCCGGTGGAACACACACCCCCTCAATCAGATGTCAAAGAGAAATTACAGTGGTTGTTGTTGTTCAGTCGTGTCCGACTCTTTGTGACCCCATGTTAAGAACTTAATTCGTTCCGGAGGTCCATTCTTAACCTGAAACCGTTCTTAACCCGAGGTACCACTTTAGCTAATGGGGCCTCCCGCTGCTACCATGTGATTTCTGTTCTCATCCTGAGGTAAAGTTCTCAACCCGAGGTACTACTTCCGGGTTAGCGGAGTTTGTAACCTGAAATGTTTATAACCCAAGGTACCACTGTACATAACTTTTGGAAGACCTCTGAAGGCAGCCCTGTTCAGGGAATTTATTTGTGTTTGACATTTTCTTATCTTTTATATTATGCTGGAAGTAATATATGGGTGTGGTAGTAGTAGTACTAGTAATAATAATAATACTAATAATAATAATAAATATTTACATATCCCTTTGTCATTAAACCCATGTTGGCACCATTCATTTGTTCTGGCAGGGTTCCAGTTCATTGTCAACAAGATTAAACAGGTGCATGTTGGGCCAAAAAAAAATTAATTTCACATAGAGGCTGATGGGGAGGAGGTGAGGGACCAGGAGCGAGACCTTGGGGTCATATTAGGAAACTCAGGGAAGATGTTGACCCCGTGTGCAGTGGCTTGGTAAACTGCAAATCCCACGCTGGGGATGTTTAGGGAAGGGATTGGAAATATACTGTATGAATTAATTGCGGAAGATTATTGTATTTCAAGGAGATAGTGATCTGATAGGGAGTTCTTGGCTCTGCATTCCCATGTTTTATTACTCTATCTCTATCCCTTGTAAACAGTCTTTGATGTGTTATCTATTGACAAATGCACTGCTCAGTAAAAGCCTCAGATGAAGAGTGACCTAGCTAAGCCTGTCTGGCCATAAAACATGAGAACAGCCTGTATATAATATCTAGATTTTTATCATAGCAGTTAGGAGTTTGCATCTCAAGCTACCTGGGGGTAGAAAGTGCCACCTGAGGAGCGTTGAAATTGCAAAGTGACCCCCAGGTAGCTTGAGATGGTAACATATATTTTTCTTGCTGTTCAAAAAAAAATCTGAGTTTGTTCCTGGTATGAGCTTTCGTGTGCATGCAGGAACAAACTCAGTTGGTCTCTAAGGTGCTACTGGAAAGAATTTTCGATTTTGTTTTGACTATGGCAGACCAACACGGCTACCCACCTGTAACCAGAAAAAAATCTGTAAAACTTCTCACTCACTTGCACTTGTATTGCTTCTCAATCTAATGAAAGAACCATTTTTCATTACCTGCCACTATCCTAATGGAATCGTGCAGATCTATGGTGTGAGAACATTTGGAGTACTGTGCACAGTTCAGTTTTTGGGACCTTTTACTTTGGAGAGAAGACGAGGAAGGAGGGGAAAGCCCCATTCCCTTCATAAAACTAGAACTCATAGAATCCAATGAAGCAGGAATGGTGGAAGATTTAAGAGAGCGAAAAGGTCTCCCCCTCCTCCTCTGCATCCAGCCAGTCCATGATGGCAACAGCAACAGTAAGGAAAGGGTTAAGAAGCCTGCTCTGTGCACCTTTGGCTCCAGTGGCACACCCACTCCGGCCAGGAATGAACGGAGTGGCCTTTTAGAGGAAGAGACAGAGGGGAGGGTGCTGTGGATTTTGTTCCTTTTTTTTTTAAACCCGGCTGCCTAACGACTGGGCGCGCGCCCTGCAGCCTCTCCTCGCCGTTGCTAACCAACTCCGCGGCCCTAGCAACAGAAGGCCGCCCCCCCACCGGCCCGGCTTTTCAGCTCCCCCCCCAGGCTTTTCAGCCTGCCTTTCGGAGGAGGAGGCAGAGGGGGGGCCTGGAGATTGCGGCGGCCTCAGCCTCCCTCCATTCCTCTCACCTTTGTAGTGGACGCGCAGGTTGTTCTGTGAGAAGCTAATGCAAATGAAGTTGTCCTTCAGGCTCCAGGAGCGCGGCAGCGGCGTCTCCTGCTCTTCCACGGCCAGGTAGAGCAGCAGCACCGTGGCCTCCCTCCTTGGCCTCCCCTCGTCCTCTGCAGTGCCGGCGTTCTGAATCAACTGCCCCGCTTCAACTGCCGCCGCCGCCGCTCCCGGCCCGATGTCTCTCCATCCAATCCGTGTCCCTGGGGCACATGCTCAGTAGCGCAAACCCAGAGACACAGGGACTGGACGCAGAGACACTTGCGTTTTATATATATAGATTATATAATACTAGTGGTTTCAGCCCGTTAAAATAACGGGCGCTAGAACATATGTCCCCCCCCGACCTCCCGCTAAAGCAGGCTTTGGCAGGGGGCGGGGCGGGCAAGCAGCGGCTTCTCCGCTAAAGCGGAGAAACCGCTTCTTGCCTCTCCACCCCCCCGACCTCCCGCTAAAGCAGTCCCCTGGAGGCCGAGCGGGCAGCGGGAAGCCCGGCTGGTGGTGGAGCAGAGCGCGGGAACCTTCCTTCCCCACCCACCCTACGCAGCGTCTCAGGAGCCACCGCTGCCTGCAATGGCATGCAAGAGGCGAAGTCGGAGGAGGTTGCTGCTGCCGAACGAGGACTTATAAGGAACGGCTTAGGGAGCTGGGTATGTTTAGCCTGGAGAAGAGAAGGTTAAGGGGTGATATGATAGTTATGTTCAAATATATATAAGGAGGTCATATAGAGGAGGGAGAAAGGTTGTTTTCTGCTGCTCCAGAGAAGCAGACACGGGGCAATGGATTCAAACTACAAGAAAGAAGATTCCACCTAAACATTAGGAAGAACTCCCTGACAGTAAAAGCTGTTCGACAGTGGAATTTGCTGCCAAGCAGTGTGATGGAGTCTCCTTCTTTGGAGGTCTTTAAGCGGAGGCTTGACAGCCATCTGTCAGGAATGCTTTGATGGTGTTTCCTGCTTGGCAGGGGGTTGGACTGGATGGCCCTTGGGGTCTCTTCCAACTCTAGGATTCTATGATAAATCAAAAGAATAGATGAGGGTCTCCAGATTACCTTGGGCATATAAGTAGGTGCTTTCAGTCTTTCTGTGTCCTCATGGTTCCATTATTGCAATTAGAACAGTGGGAGTTATGCTGTTGTTCCTACAATATTAATCACTTTGTGCAACTCTCCATTCCCAGATACAAACATTTCCAACTCCCTCCACCAAACACCAAAACGAGCTCACTCTCAGTCCATCCTCATTCAGAAGCAACACTCCAGACTCACACACTCCCCCTCCCTATCTAACAGTACCTTAAATATTATATTATGCTTACTACTGTGAAATGTTATCTTTATTACTTTAAATACATGTCTAGACGTTACATACAAACATCAAAGGCTCACATACACTGCATGCATTTAAGATTGATTTCCTGTTATTGATGTGAAAGAAAGTGTCAACTCAGAGAGAAACAGGTTCTAGACTCTAAAAATCGTTCTATAATAACCACTCTCCCTCTATTTAAACCATTTCTCTTCTTCGAGTTAATTGACGACCTGTAGAGTATCCACTCTTACAGCTCTAACCCGAGAGTCTTTTGATGGTTTGTAAGACTTCCACTACAACTGAACGTCTATCCACTTCCCTAGCACTTACCGTATTTTATGCTCCATAAGGCGCACTTTTCCCCTCCTTAAAAGGGAAACTCCGTGCGCCTTACGGAGTGAAGGCTTCGCTCCCGCGGCCTCCCCCCAACCCCTCGCCGCGTTCGGCGGGAGGAGGCAGCAGCGATGTTGCTGGATCGTGCCAGTACTTCTTTCGGCGAACGGAGGTGCTGGGCACAATCCAGCAACATCTACGTTGCCTCCTCCCGCCAAACGCGGCGGGGGATGGGGGAGGCAGCGGGAGGCGAAGGGGATGTTGCTGGGTCGTGCCAGCTGCTGGCACAATCCAGCAAGATTCCCTTCGCTTCCTGCTTCCTCCCCCCCATCCCCCACTGCGTTCGGCGGGAGGAGGCAGCTGTGATGCCTGCTTTTGGGATCGGTGCAAGGTGCGGAGTGGTGGAGAAAACAGCGGGGATGCTGCTGCTTTCTCCACCACCCCACACACCGATGCCAAAAGCAGGCTCATCCCTTCTTGCTTTAAAGGGACGTGGGGACGAGGGGAGAAACGGAGCGTTCTCCCCTCGTCCCTATGTCCCTTCAAAGCAAGCAGGGATGAGCCGCTGTGAAGGGAGAAGGGGCTCCCCCTCCAGCTCCCCCTGCTTTTTAGAGGAGGAAAGCCAGGAAAATATTTTCCCCTGGTTTTTCCCCTTTAGAAAACAGGTGCGTCTTGTGGTCCGGAGTGCCTTATGGACTGAAAAATACAGTATATGGTTTCTCCCCTGTATGAGTTTCAGTTACAGGCGTGTTGGTCTGCCATAGTCAAAACAAAATAAAAAAAATTGCTTCCAGTAGCACCTTAGAGACCAATCAAGAACAAACTTAGTTGGTGTCTAAGGTAATACTGGAAGGAATTTTTTGTTTTTTATTTTGTTCCGTATGAATTTGTTGATGTTTTGTAAGAATTCCACTTGTACTGAAGCTCCTTCCACACTCCATGCATTGAAATGGTTTCTCTCCTGTGTGAGTCTGTTGGTGGTTTCTAAGTTTTCCACTGTCACTGAAGCTCTTTCCACACTCCATGCATTTAAATGGTTTCTCTCCTGTGTGAGTCTGTTGGTGGTTTCTGAGTTTTCCACTGTCACTGAAGCACTTTCCACATTCAATACATGTAAATGGTTTCTCCCCCGTGTGAGTTCGTTGGTGTGTTCTAAGGTTTCCACTATTAGTGAAGCTCTTTCCACACTCCATACACTCAAATGGTTTCTCCCCTGTGTGAGTCCGTTGATGAATTCTAAGGTTTCCACTGTCACTGAAGCTCTTTCCACACTCCATGCATTTAAATGGTTTCTCACCTGTGTGAGTCCGTTGATGTTTTGTAATTGTTCCACTGTCACGGAAGCTCTTTCCACACTCCATGCATTTAAATGGTTTCTCACCTGTGTGAGTCTGTTGATGTGTTCTAAGGTTTTCACTCTGACTGAAGCTCTTTCCACACTCCATGCATTTAAATGGCTTCTCCCCTGTGTGAGATCGTTGATGAATATAAAGGTGTGAACTCCTACTGAAGCTCTTTCCACACTCCATGCACTGAAATGGTTTCTCCCCCGTGTGACTCCGTTGGTGTGTTCTAAGGCCTCCACTTCCACTGAAGCTCTTTCCACACTCTATACATTGAAATGGTTTCTCCCCTGTATGACTCCGCTGATGAATTCTAAGTATTCCACTGTCACTGAAGCTCTTTCCACACTCCATGCATTTAAATGGTTTCTCACCTGTGTGACTCCGTTGATGTCTTCTAAGGTGTTCACTCTGACAGAAACTCTTTCCACACTCCATGCATTTAAATGGTTTCTCACCTGTGTGAGTCCGTTGATGAATTCTAAGGTCTCCACTCTGACTGAAGCTCTTTCCACACTCCATGCATTTAAATGGTTTCTCTCCTGTGTGAGTCCGTTGATGTTTTGTAATTGTTCCACTGTCACGGAAGCTCTTTCCACACTCCATGCATTTAAATGGTTTCTCACCTGTGTGAGTCCGTTGATGTGTTCTAAGGTGTTCACTCTGACTGAAGCTCTTTCCACACTCCATACACTCAAATGGTTTCTCCCCTGTGTGAGTCCGTTGATGAATTCTAAGGTTTCCACTGTCACTGAAGCTCTTTCCACACTCCATGCACTGAAATGGTTTCTCCCCCGTGTGACTCCGTTGGTGTGTTCTAAGGCCTCCACTTCCACTGAAGCTCTTTCCACACTCTATACATTTAAATGGTTTCTCTCCTGTGTGAGTCCGTTGATGTTTTGTAATTGTTCCACTGTCACGGAAGCTCTTTCCACACTCCATGCATTTAAATGGTTTCTCACCTGTGTGAGTCCGTTGATGTGTTCTAAGGTGTTCACTCTGACTGAAGCTCTTTCCACACTCCATGCATTTAAATGGTTTCTCCCCTGTGTGAGTCCGTTGATGAATTCTAAGTTTTCCACTCTCACAGAAACTCTTTCCACACTCCATGCATTTAAATGGTTTCTCACCTGTGTGAGTCCGTTGATGAATTCTAAGTTCTCCACTCTGACTGAAGCTCTTTCCACACTCAATACATTTAAATGGTTTCTCCCCTGTGTGACTCCGTTGATGAATTCTAAGTTTATCATTCTGACTGAAGCTCTTTCCACACTCAATACATTTAAATGGTTTCTCTCCTGTGTGAGTCCGTTGATGTTTTGTAATTGTTCCACTGTCCGTGAAGCTCTTTCCACCCTCCATACTTTCTAATTGTTTCTTCTTTCTCTTTCCACACTACATGAATTTAAATGGTTTCTTCATTATTCCCATTGAGCATGGCCCTCCAGAATTCTGACTGCCTTCTCCATTGTCTGCTTAGGAGGGCAAAGGGGGGGAGGGAATCCTATTTGTTTTCTAGGAAGAGAACAAAGAAATATTACACACATCAATCAGCACCTGCTCTTATTTTAACATCTCGTACATTCTCTCTTGTCCTCCATATATTCCAAATTTTTAGGAAAGGCAAATGAAATAATGTTAAATAATGGCAATACATCATCAGCCTTTCATAACTCTCGTTAATGAACCAGCATTATCTTAGAATATTGTTGCATTGTGGGATTTCCTTTTTTAATAAAGTGGTTTCTCACAGGAAAGGGAGCTACTCTATGTCCATGAACCTGCCCACTATTCATCAGGGTCATAAGTTCATAATGAAGTTTTTCATCCTCTGCACTATAATCCTCCACCCCTTGGGCCACATTTTGTACCATTCGACATCTAGATGTTTATTAAGCACTGGCACAGTCCTTTTGGCCTCAGGAGGTCCATACTGACCATTTTTGGGGATCCATAAAGTCTAGTGACAAGGCTTGGTGTTTGTGGTTGGCTGGAGGAGTGCTCAGGTAGGAGAATGTTCTTGGGGTTGGAACTCCATCTCTCATCCTTGAAATTGTTAGAGATTTCAAAGTGCCTACGTGCAGAAAGTCAGCTTATCACCTCTGTAGCAATTACCAGTTGGCTGAAAGCCAAGATCTGCGCTCTCTCCAGACCCTTAGCAATGACCTGTGATGGGTCAATGAGTTCCTAAAGAATGAGCTCTGTGTGAGAGCTGGTTGTGGTTGTTAGTGGTGTGGTGTTTGTAGTTTGGTTACTGAAGGTTGAGAGAGAGAGAGACAGAGAGGAGAGGTTTTATGTTTTGTTTCTTTTATTTGTAAAGTCTGTACATAGTAATACTATATATAGTTATCCAAGTGAGTTTGCTGAGTTCCTGCGTTGTGCTGTCCAGTCAATGCTCTACAGCCAGAAGCTTCCAGAAAACCTGCGGTTCACTCTGCTGTGTCCAGGACTACGTTATTTCCTGACACTAAATCTTAAGAGAAATAACATGGAGAGAGCTGGAGATGCAGAAGGAAAGAAGCTGGAGCCTGACTGCTGGGAAGGCCAGATTAAAATGCCCACCCCAATTATTATTTGTTACAATTATATGCCACCGGGTCTCGCACCCACCTCCTGACAATGGCCTATCTTGGTGGAGATTTCCTGTCCAGGCCTCTCTCACTGTTCTTCCTCCTTTGCTTTGGGTGGCCTAGGGCTTCTGGATATACTATCTCTCCTCTAACTAGGAAGTATTTATTAAATTTGTATACCTCTCTTCATCTGAAGATCACAAGATAAAAATATGTGTGACAATTAAAAAGGTGAATAACACTGATTGTGGGAAGAAAAGAAAGAGGATGACTCTGGAGAAAGGAAGTGAAACCAGTGATGTTTCCAGCTGAATGTAAAGAAGAAACCAAGCTTCAAATCAGTTTCATATTCCCTAGCTGTATTTCTCAGCCACGATTGTGACTCAGAATCTTAGCCACACTTATTTTCTAGAATATCAACTAGACCTCTTTGGAATGGGAGCCAGACATCTTTTGGGATTTCATCCAGACATTCCTTTTGTGTAGGGAGCAGCGGAGGAAGGCAGGCCAGGGGGAGGGGCACTCTGGTGCTGCAGATCGGCGGATCAACTGAACGTTCCTAAGAAATCAACTTTGGGAGCGTACAATTTGCTTTTAAAAGCTCTTCCATAGGTGCCGACAGGGCTTTCTACGCTGCTGTGTGTGGACACCTTGGATTTATAGTGTTAGGGTCTCAAGAACCCTTAAGATCCAGTTCCACCAACTCCCAAGTAACACAGAACCCCAAGAGGAACCTTCTATGCTGAGCTGAGGCATCTCTGGCCCTCCAGATGTGGTTGAACACAAAGTACCACCTACCCAAGCAAGGATGACCCATGGCCAGTTATGATGGGAGTGTTATTGCAGCAATATCTGTTGGGACGCACTTTCCCCATCTTCCTCCTCCTCTGAAAACGCTGAATATCTATATTTCGTTTCCTCGCAGAGGGGCCTGGGTTCAAGTCTCAGCCCTTCCACAGAAGGAAGGGGGAGGGGGAGCATTTCCCTACTTTCCTTTCATCCCTCCTTGCCCCAAATCCTTCCCGGCTGATTCAGGGGGAGTAAAACGCATCCTTCTCCCCCTTCCCACAACCCAAAATCTCTTCCCCCCATATATATATATATATAGAGAGAGAGAGAGAGCGCACCTTTTCCCTCCTCCCCCGGTGAGCTCCGCTTCCTAGAGAGGCAGGAAGTTTAGGGGGGGAAGGGGAGTTGCAACTGCTACTACTTAGGGGTCTAAAACAGATAAATGACAATATTACCTTTTCACCCAGATGTTTTTAAATTTAAATTTAACAACAATTTTACAGTCGTCTAAACATCAAATTTATACCTATTTGACCTCCCCCTGCCCCCCCATGTCATGTAACATGATGGATTAGGTGGCTTGGGACCTACCTGCCCCCCACCCAATATTTTATTCACGTTGGCAACCCACCCAGAGGTGTTACACCCCCCACTGTTGTTTTTTTTACAGGTGGTACCTTAAAGTTGTTGAGCTTTTTTAGCAAAGGTTGCACAGAGTTTTTGAGCTTTTGGGGGGGGCACTGATTCCCTTTCTCTGGCAGATCAGCCTGTTTAATGCAATTAAACCCTGGAACAATGCTAGCTTTGCTCATTTGCAGATGTTTCGCAATTTGCTTTGCAAGAAGGAGAGAGCCCAGCTTGTTCAAACAGCCATGTCTACAAAGCGGTCAGTGCAAGATTAATGCTGAAACAGAAAACCCACAGCAGCAATCACTGGGGAAAACTGTTCTAAAATTAAGAAAAAAAACCCTATGCATTCTAATTTTTGGAAGGAAACTGGAGGGAGGGAATCTTCCAGACCCCACCCCCCCAAAAATAAAGTGGAGTCTAGGCTTAGGCTGAGTGCACCCCATACATTTAAAGCACCTAGAAAGAGCAGCACCCAGGAAGCTGCAGTTTGTTAAGGGTGCTGGGAATTATAGCTCTTTCGGGGTAAGCTACAGCTCCCAGAATTCATGGAGTGTGTATACAGCCTTAGATAGCTTTAATCGGGAATATAAGAGTTTTCTAGAGGACAGAGATCTACTTTGGGACCTGCCCAAAACAGGGATAATGCTTCCATTCCTTCCTCAGCCCCCCAACTTCCTCTGACCCCTGTCTCCTGCGCCCAGAGGGGGCGTGTCACGAGGGGCAGCGGATCTGGGGGCTTGGCTCAAACCCAGTCCTGCTTGGGGATGGGGGTCCTCACTAGGACCCCCTAGTAGAGATTTCCATTAGTAGAAATTTCCATTAGGACCCCCTTGGTGGGCTTTCCCTTCCTGCCAAGGCGCCCAAGGGGGTGCAGGGCAGCTGAGCATCACTCGGCCCCCAGGAAAGAGGAACGGGAGTTTGGTAATGGTGCAGCGCAGACCCTGCAGGTGTCTTGCATGAATGTGGGGCCTTGTCGATGGGTCCCAGGACAGGAGTCTCTGCCCCATGTTACCTCTGTGTCCTCTCTTGGCCTCTGCCTCCCTTGCTGATATCACTCCGGTTTCCTTTTCTGCAATACAAAGGGAGGGCGTTGTCCACTGTCGCCCCTCCCCCCTCCCGTCTATCGTCCCTCCGACCCGGAGACATTACGTGTGCCCATAGAGCTACGGCCTTAGAGCAGCGCCCCCCTTCCCCCGCCTGTGCGATGCGGACGTGACGGAGGTGCCTTTCCCCTCTTGCTCCTTGGGGATCCATCTGGGACACACACACACACTATTTACTGGGGGAGTCGCTGGAGATTTGCGCATGACTTGCATTGTGGGGGTCCTGGTGCAAGTTCTGCAGGGGTCTGCACCCCATGGAGGAGAGTTGAAATGGGGGCAGTAAGTGGGTTACTCCAGAGGGGCGGGGGTGTCAAGTTGTGTGACCTTCATGCCCCGAGGAGGAGTCTTTTCAGAGATGGGGGGTCTTTTCCGTGCCGCTGCCGGGGATGGAAACTGAGACCTTTTCAGGAAATAAACTGAATTATAGAGCTTGTTTGGAGGGAAGGAAAATTATGTTTTCTGGGAGGAGGGGTGGGGGAAGAATCCCTTTTTGCCATTCATTCCTCTCCCTGGGTCAATGAGCTCCGCTTTTTTAAAAAGCAGGGGTCTCCAAACTTACCTAGCCTCAGGCTGGTGCATCCAGTGCAGATTGCGCAGCGGGCTGGAGTGCGTGGGAACGCGTGCCCATATGCGCGCACACACGCGAATTCTGGCAGCCTTCCATGTCATCATGTTCTGCCACAGCCGGAGCGTCGTAAACCGCTTGTGCGCATGCGCCAGCATAATTTCCGGCCACTTCTGGATCACCAGAACTAGCTTGTGCGCATGCGCACAGGCCTCCTCCAACCAAGACGTGCGCCAGAAATCACGCTTTCGCATTCACACAAGCGTTTTCCGATGCTCCGTTGCCCCGAAAGTGGGCAACCGCGCAGTGCGGCTAAGAGCCTTAGTTTAAGGGTGCCTGTTTTAAAGGGAGAGGCACGGTTAGAGGGGAGAGGAGGAGGAAGAGGGGCCACATAATTGGGAGGTTTGGATCGCCAAAGTGGCAGATGGGGGGAACACATGGAAAAGAAAATATACCCCCAACATTTAGCCCGGACACTGAGGTCCACTTCCAAGGGTCTTCTGGCAGTTCCCTCAGTAGTGGTACCCACCCTGTTGAACACACCCCCAATATCAGATGTCAAGGAGAGAAAGAATTACAGTGGTACCTCGGGTTAAGAACTTAATTCGTTCCGGAGGTCCGTTCTTAACCTGAAACCGTTCTTAACCTGAGGTACCACTTTAGCTAATGGGGCCTCCCGCTGCCGCTGCGCGATTTCCATTCTCATCCTGAGGTAAAGTTCTTAACCAGAAATTCCAGGTTAGCGGACTCTGTAAATACAAGAAAGAAGATTCCACCTAAACATTAGGAAGAACTTCCTGACAGTGAGAGTTGGAATTTGCTACCAAGGAGTGTGGTGGAGTCTCCTTCTTTGGAGGTCTTTAAGCGGAGGCTAGACAGCCATCTGTCAGGAATGCTTTGATGGTGTTTCCTGCTTGGCAGGGGGTTGGACTGGATGGCCCTTGTGGTCTCTTCCAATTCTAGGATTCTATGAAGCCCCAAAACGTTTTTATTTTCTGGCATATCCACCACATATGGAACAGATCTCCATTGTTCTCAACACATCTCCAGCACGCACTAACAGATCCTTTATAAATTTTTGACAGTCTTAAAGGTGTTAAATACCATCTATGTTGGATTTTTATCATATTTTCTTTTATATTTGAAGAAGTCGTAAAGTTCATATTAACCCTGCACAGGTGTTCCCACTCATTCATCATTACCGGTCTTCCAATATCTTGTGCCCATCTCACCATAGATTACTGTCTCCTCCATAACCTCCCATTCAAGTAGAAGCTGGTAACTTTTCGAAATTATTTCATAATTATTGTTTATTAACTCTGTCTCTAACCTTGTTGGCTCTTTGGAGAATCCTGTCTTTTTATCTTGTTGAAACACTCCATACAATTGATGATAATCCAACCACCAACACCCCAACCAAACCTTCCTTTAACCCTTCCATGGACTCCCTCTCTCTGTTTCCCCACCCAGGCGCCCCACGACCCCAGGGATTCCTGCCAGGGGGAAACCGGGCGGAAGGGGGGCCTCGGCTCAACCCCCAGGCCTGCTTGGGGATGGGGGGGGGTCCTCATTTCCCTTCCCAAGGGGGTGCAGGGCAGCTGAGCATCTCTCGGCCCCCCAGGAAAGAGAGACGGGAGTTTGGTGATGCTGCTGCCCAGGAGATATTGCAAGGGAAACCCTGCAGGTGTCGGGTCCCCACTTCCCACCTGGGTCGCATGGATCAGGGCCCCTGTCAATGGGCGCCAGGGAGGGGGCTTCCTTGGGGGGGGTCTCTTTGCCCTCCCCTCCCCCTCTCATTCCCCCCCCCTTTTCCCAGTCTCCCTCTTGGTCCTCCGCCTACCTCTCTCCAGATTATTCCGCTTTCCTTGTGTACAACAGAAAGGGCGGGGAGGGGGGTTTCCGCCACTCCTCCTGTCTTTTCCCGGAAACGCCGAGAAAATTTAGGAGCGTCACTTCCGGTTCCTTTTCGGATGCACTTGCCCCTAGAGCGACGATCATAGAGCAGCCCCTTCCTGTGTTGGGATGGGTAGAGATCGGGATGGCGCTGCCTTTGGCCTCCTGCTCTTGGGGCTCCATGGGGACATGGCCCCCTTCATCATTCCAACGGAGAGTCTCAGTGGGGCGGCAGGGAGGGTGACTCCAGAGGAGAGGGAGGGAAGATTTGAAAGCTTCAACCACCATAGTTTTTTTTAGGGAGGGGGGGGTCGTCGTCTTCTGTGCCGGGGACTGAACCTGGGACCGCCTTCTGCATGCAAAATACTGAACCTGGGTCCTTCTGCATGCAGAGCAACGGCTCCACCGCTGAGCTACGCCCCCCCCAGTAAAGACCAGCTTCAAACACCAGGGCCCCCCCCCCCCCGTTAAAATGAGTGCAGTAATGACGGACCTGCCAACCCAATGGGAAGAACAGAGATGAATATGAAACTCTGCCCCCTTCATCCCCTGGAAGACATTTTATGGGGGGCTGAGATATCCTTTGAAAGGGGGAATTCCTGGACTGCAGACTCCATCGTCACAGACTGCATTCATTCATGCACAGATCCCTGGATAGCTAGCTGTCAATACTTGTGAAACCAGTTTCATGGAGGGGAGGCTCAAGAAGAATCTCCTGCTAGGGGACGGGAGGAGTCCAGAGGCAGACGGGGGTCCGACATGGCTGCTCTTCTGATCTGTATCTTTCCAGCTCAGGGCTTAGTGGTAAATGTGATATTTCATCCGTAAATGAGTGGCTTCCCCCCCAGCCTGCTCCTCTTCTCCCTCTGACCCCTCATCGCCGTCCCACCACCAGCCCCCTGGCTCTGACCCTTCTGTGGCAGGGCTACCTGAAATAGGTATAGTTACAGGTGGGTAGCCGTGTTGGTCCGCCATAGTCGAAACAAAATAGAAAATTCTTTCCAGTAGCACCTTAGAGACCAACTGAGTTTGTTCTTGGTATGAGCTTTCGTGTGTGCATGCAGGTATCTGAAGAAGTGTGCATGCACACGAAAGCTCATACCAAGAACAAACTCAGTTGGTCTCTAAGGTGCTACTGGAAAGAATTTTCTATTTTGTTTTGAAATAGGTATATAATTCTACCTGTATCCTATCCTGTATGCTTTATTTGATATTATACCTGCAATTTGCACTTTGTGTGATTTCCCATGCATCGATCATGTTACTGGCTATTTTGCTATGCCTTGGAGCTAGATTAGCAGAACAAACTGTTACGGAAAAATCCCAGATGCGAGGTTGCTCAGCCACCTGGCCCTTCGGGTGAAGCCCCTGGGTTCCAACCGAGTCACGGAAGGAGGCCAGCCAGCAGCAAGAGCAAAGAGCTAAATGAACTTTACTGCGCAACAGGTTACAGTCAAAACTGAACAACGGGAGCAGCGTGGCAAGACCTTTTAAAACTTCCCCCCACACCCCAAGATGCAGTTCGGAAAACACCATCACTACATCACTGCTACATAAGCAAAACGTCGCTAAAGGGGCGGAAAGGGGAGGATCGTACATGATTAGCATAGGGGTAAACAAGATTAAGAGGAAACAAGATTGAGAGGAAAATCTTGAGCACCTACTAGGAGAAGACAACGGTGCATAGTCTGTCACAAATTAAGGTCTGTAGGAAGGTATTTGCCCAGTGATTTTCCAAATCACCCGATAGACCAGTGGGGTACCTTCCTGTGCATATGTGCTCTGCCGCGTTGGAAATAATGGAGGTGACCTTTACTGTGTTAGTGTTGCTTCCTGCCCTGGAACCATGGCTGGAACCGAGGCCTTTGAAAGGCCTTGACCAAAGCTGCAAAATGACTCTGGAATGAAGAGAATCCATAAAACTATTGATTTTATAAAGATCTGAGGCTTTTTTGCTGCATATTTCATAGAATCACAGAGTTGGAAGAGACCACAAGGGCCATCCAGTCCAACCCCCTGCCAAGCAGGAAACACCATCACAGGAATCACCATCACCTGACAGGTGGCTGTCAAGCCTCTCCTTAAAGACCTCCAAAGAAGGAGACTCCACCACACTCCTTGGCAGCAAATTCCACTGTCGAACAGCTCTCACTGTCAGGAAGTTCTTCCTAATGTTTAGGTGGAATCTTCTTTCTTGTAGTTTGAATCCATTGCCCCGTGTCCGCTCCCTCCTCTATATGACATCCTTTGATATATTTGAACATGGCTATGATATCACCCCTTAACCTTCTCTTCTCCAGGCTAAACATACCCAGCTCCCTAAGCTGTTCCTCATAAGGCATTGTTTCCAGGCCTTTGACCATTTTGGTTGCCCTCCTCTGGACACGTTCCAGATCTATTTATTAAATAGATTACAACCCTCAGGACTCAACACTGATTTAGATCTCTGTTGCTTCTTATGAATTATTAATTAACTCAATATATGAATAGCACTAAAATTGTTCTTCTAGTTACTTGTTGCATTGTATGGTTGAAATCACTTTAAGGAGCTCTTTGCTAATGGTTATCACCTTGCACCAGCACAACGTTTGTTCTTATAGATTCCTTATTGTTACTCATTGCGGCCTTTTGGAATACCTGTGATGTATACTGCCATAGCATTGTGTTGCGTATGTATAATTGATTTGAACATATCATATTCTGTTTCTTAGATTGTTAAGAAACAGAATATGATATGTTCAAATCGATTATAGATTGTTATATGTAATATGGTTAAGATTACGGCCCTTCATTTAGTTTCCATACTGTTGAAGAAGTAGAGGGTGCAACAGGAAGAGTATTCCTTACTGTATCACAACATTTTGCAACATTTTGGAATACCTGTGATGTACATTGTCATAATATCGTGTTTGGTATGTATAATTTATTTGGGTATATTGCATTTTTAAGATTGTTTCATGCAATATGTGTAAGATAACGGCTTTGCATTATTTTGTATTATTTAGATTCCATACTGCTGAAGAAGCTGAAGGGCAAAACAGGGAGAATATATTCGGGAAATCCTTGTTCCTCCTTGTATATCTCATGGAACTATTGCATCCCATGTATTTTGCTCGTGTCTAGTATCCCTATGCATGGAACATTACTGAACTTTATGAATTATTATCATTCCTCCATGCATTGATTATTTGGGCCCCTTTCTACACATGTGAAGCAGACCTGTATATATTTTATATTGTAATCCTTGTTTAGCATTTAATTGAATTTCATAGCCCGTTCGATGGTTATGACATAAAATAAGATTTTATATTTATGATACTCGGCAGGTTACGTTTGTTGTGGTTTGTGCTAATATTGTACGTAACCAAGGTTTTTTGAGGAGGTGTTGCGACACAATTAATTCACAAAATATGAAGAATATATGAGGTTTGCAATATAACCTTGTGCATGTAACAAGATGCTTTGAGTCTTTCTGTGTCTTCATTTACACTGAAACAGAAGTCACCAGATCCTTAAATATAGTGAGGGAGTGGGGAGGGGAATTACTCAGAAGGATGGTGGGAATGGGTGATCAGCTGATAGGTGTAGAAAACATGTAGACTACTGTTAATGACTGCAATTTGGTCTTACAGGGGAAGGCAAGGGGTGAGATGGCTAAAGATAGCTTTGTCATGTATAATGAAATAAGAATCCAATGCCTTTGTTCAGACCAGGTTTCTCCATGGTTTTAAGTTTGGTGATTACCAGTAGTTGCAATTCAGCCACGTCTCTGATCACCCATTCCCACCATCCTTCTGAGTAATACCCCTCCCCACTCCCTCACTATATTTAAGGATCTGGTGACTTCCGTTTCAGTGTATCTGAAGAAGTGTGCATGCACACGAAAGCTCATACCAAGAACCAACTTAGTTGGTCTCTAACCAACTCTGTATGGCAGACCAACATGGCTACCTACCTGTAACTGTGTCTTCATTGTTCCTTTATTGCAGTTCTAAGAATGGGAGTTATGCAGCTGTTCCTATATGAGGTCCAGCTCCGAGGGTCTTGTACTGGTTCCCTCCATGCGAGAAGCGAAGTTACAGGGAACCAAGCAGAGGACCGTTTTGGCAATGGCGCACAACCTGTGGAACGCCCTCCCTTCAGATGTCAAGGAGATAAAGAATTACACAACTTTTAGAAGACATCTGAGTCTATACATTTAAATGGCGTCTCCCCTGTGTGAATTCGTTGATGTTTTCTAAGTGTTCCATGGTCAATGAAGCTCTTTTCACACACCATACATTTAAATGGATTATCCCTCTCTCTTTTTAAATATTTTTGCTCATTTTCCAAAAAGAAATGCAAACATAATACAACAAACACAAATACAAAAAAATATTATATTTTAGTAACATAATTCCTCTCACCTCTTCAAAGCGACTTCCCTCAATCTTCTTCTGGATTTCATTGTCAGTCTTCGTTGGCAATTTCATATACAATCACCTTCTAATATTTCTTTCTATCTTTCTATTTTATAAAGTCATTTCCTTACCGAAAGCCTATAACTACTTCACTACGGTATCTAGAATTTAGATACAATATTTTACCAAATAACATGTAAATTGCTTCCAATCTTCCTGCACAGATTCCTCTCCTGGGTCACGTAATCTCGCTGTCATGACTGCTTTACAAGCGCCCCAAATGACCCTCAAGTCTGTTGCTGTATTCATATTTAAATCAAAGTAATCCATTAAAGTCTTTTGGGCCTTCTTCACTATTTGCTCATTCCTGAATAACACATTGTTCATTCTCCACCTAAAAGACCCCTGCAGGGTTAGTTTCAATTCCAGAAAAAAGCATTGTGATCTGAACAAGTCTTTGGAAGTATCTCTGCTTTTATCGCCTTTGGAAAAAGGTCTTTTGTAATCCAGATGTAGTCCAGACAGCAAAGGGATTGATTCGGTTCAGAAAAACATGTGAAGTCTTATTCTTTTGGATATTTTAAACTCCAAATATCCAACAGATCCAAATTGTCCACCAGTTCAAAGAAAGTTTTGGGTAGTCTTCCATCATTTGAAAACTTTTGTCACAGTGTTCTATCCATTTAATTGGAGACGACTCCATTATAATTTTGTAGTACAAATAGTCCAAGAACCTTGTTGCCTGGTTCCAAGGTTTTTCAAAAAAATGATGTAAATTAAGCATTCCACTTCTTCTGAAGCTCTTTCCACACTCCATACATTCAAATGGTTTCTCCCCAAGTGAGTTCGTTCATGTGAACGAAGGTGTGAACTGTCACTGAAGCTCTTTCTGCACTCCATGCATTGAAATAGTTTTTCCCATGTGAATCCGTTGATGTTTTCTAAGTGCTCCACTCTCACTGAAGCTCTTTCCACACTCCATGCATTCAAATGGTTTCTCCCCTGTGTGAATCCGTTGATGTTTTCTAAGTGCTCCACTGTGAGTGAAGCTCTTTCCACACTCCATGCATTTAAATGGTTTCTCCCCTGTGTGAGTTCGTTGGTGTAGTCGAAGTTGCCCACTCTCACTGAAGCTCTTTCCACACTCCATGCATTTAAATGGTTTCTCCCCTGTGTGAGTCCGCTGATGAATTCTAAGTGTTCCACTTTGACTGTAGCTCTTTCCACACTCCATACATTCAAATGGTTTCTCCCCTGTGTGAATCCGGCTATGTCCTCTAAGGCTTCCACTGTCACGGAAGCTCTTTCCACACTTCATACATTTATATGGTTTCTCCCCTGTGTGAATCCGTTGATGTTTTCTAAGTGTTCCACTGTCACTGAAGCTCTTTCCACACTCCATACATTCAAATGGTTTCTCCCCTCTGTGAATCCGTTGATGAATTCTAAGTCCTCCACCCTGATTGAAGCTCTTTCCACACTCCATACATTTGAATGGCTTCTCTCCTGTGTGAATCCGTTGATGTATACCAAGGCCTGCACTCCGCGCAAAGCTCTTTCCACACTCCATACATTTGAATGGCTTCTCTCCTGTGTGAGTCAATTGATGTGTCCTAAGGTTTGAACTCTGATTGAAGCACTTTCCACACTCCATGCATTTATATGGTTTTTCTGCTGTGTGAGATCGTTTATGTTTACGAAGGTGTGAACTCGCATTGAAGGACTTTCCACACTCCATGCATTCAAATGGTTTTTCCCCTGTGTGAATCCGTTGGTGTTTTCTAAGTGCTGCACTAAACCTGAAGCTCTTTCCACACTCTATGCATTCAAATGGTTTCTCCCCTATATGAGTTCGTTCATGTGAACGAAGGTGTGAACTGTCCCTGAAGCTCTTTTCACACTCCATGCATTTAAATGGTTTCTCTCCTGTGTGAGTTTGTTGATGTACATGAAGGTGTGCCGACTGGCTGAAGCATTTTCCACACTCCATACATTTAAATGGTTTCTCCCCTGTGTGGGTCCTTTGATGTCTGTCAAGCTCTGTACACCGCCTGAAGCTCTTTCCACACTCCATACATTTAAATGGTTTCTCCCCTGTGTGAGTACGTTGATGTGAATAAAGGTTTGAACTTTGTCTGAAGCTCTTTCCACACTCCATACATTTAAATGGTTTCTCCCCTGTGTGAGTTTGTTCATGTGAACGACGGTCTGAACTGTTACTGAAGCTCTTTCTACACACTATACATTGAAATGGTTTCTCCCTTGTGTGAGTTCGTTGATGTTTTCTAAGTGTTCTGCTACCAATGAAGCTTTTTCCACACTCCAAACATTTAAATGGTTTCTTCCCTGTGTTAGTCTGTTGATGTTTTCTAGGTGTCCCACTATCATTGAAGCTTTTTCCACGCTCCATAGCTTGAAATGGTTTCTCCACTCTTTGAGTTCATTGATGTGAAGTTTGTGTGTTCATTGACTGAGTCACTTACTGCATTACATGCAATTAAGTGGTTTCTTTGTTAATCTTTATGAAACATCAGATGTCTCCCAGAATTCTGACTGTCTTCTCCACCGCTTCCTTCAGAGTGAGTGGAAAATAAAGTCCTGTTCGTCTTTGAAGGAAGAGAACAAAGGAATATGAAACACATAAAGTTCATTAAGCACTTCTCCTATTTTAACATCTTGCACATTTTCCCATGTCCTCCCCGTCATAGAATCATAGAACTGGAGAGTTGGAAGGGACCCTGGGGCTATCTAGTCCAACCTACTGCAATGCAGTAATGTCCAAGAACATGCCTTCTACCTGTCTGATTCATAGTTTCTAATGACATATTTCATTCTCTGCATACTAATCCTCCATCCCTGGGACATATTTCTTCTTATCCAACCTCTACATGTTTATTAATCACCATTAATCACCTGCACAGTCCATTGGGCCTCACGTGGTTCATATTGACCATTCTGGGAGACCCAGGACTGAGTGTTTTTCGGGACTGTGGTATGGGCATGTCAGAGGACTAGCGACAAGGCTTGGTGCTTTCAGGCAGCTGAAGGAGTGCTCAGGTAGGAGAATGTTCTTGAATTTAGACCTCCATATGTCAGCCTTGTTGGGGCAAGTGAGTGTTCATTCTTTCCAGAACTAACTGAAAGTTCTTGAAAGTTCCAGAATATATTTTAGGTTTATCTGGCAGGGGAAGAAACCAATAAGCTATATATATATAAATGTAAAAGGTGGATGTTTGTGACTGATCTCCTTTCTCCGTAACCGCTTGACCGATTCCGTTGAAATTTGGACACAACGTTCCATGGCCATATGGGAGTGTTTCTGCGTACTTACACTGTACAGATAGCACACTTTTCACCATTAAAAAAACCACTGTTGTCATCTCATTTCACCACCACAGGCCACCCACCCCCTCCTCCTCCTCCATCACCACCAACCTCCCCTTACTCCTCCTCCTCCTACAAACCACGGTAGTCACCATCCCCACCGCCTCCAGCCTGCACCGCCTCCTCCAGAGCCAGGCCACGTGTAAAAGTGGACTCCGCCGCCTCCGCCTCCAGAGCCAGTTTGCCCCCAAAGCCATGTCCCCGCTCCCAAAATCTGCCTCCGACACCTTCGCCCCCGCCTCGAGAGCCAGGACGGCTCCAAAAGCTGCCTTCGACACCAAGACAGGCTGTGTCCAGAACCTACCGCCTCAGATGGTATGAGAGGTAGGCCAGGCCCTGCACCCGACGACAACTCCCAACACCATGACACACGGGCCAAACACCACATCCCTGCTGGACCTCACCTCTCCTCACCTCCCACCAACCAGAGACACCACCATCCCCACCACCACTTCTATTCCACACAGAAATTTCAAGGTAAGACGGAAGATGTCAGATGCATCCTCCACAACTTCCCACCGTTCAAACTTCCCCATTACCCCACCCCCACATAAATAAGTCCACAGTATCCCTGACCGCCTCCATCTTACACTCACCCCCCAACATCTCCAAAACTATGCACCACCCCGCCTTGCCACAATACCCTCTAGACTTAACAAACCCCTACTTTTATTCTGCAACAGCCACAGCAACGTGTGGCCGGGTACTGCTAATTTAATATAAAATTATAATGGATGCTTAGGAGGTGGATTCTTGCTGCCAGTTTTACGTTGGTACTATGAGGCAACATGTCTCTGCTGGCTAAAAGGTTTGGGTAATATTGAAAGACACTAAGCTATTGGATTTAGAAGCTCATCAGAATATGTTAAGTTATGATAAAACTAAAACACACAAGAGCTTTATGAATCATGTTATTATGAAAAACCGTTTTAGAGTATGGGATAAATATAAGAATCTGCTGGAACGAAATACACTTCTTTGGCTTTCACCCACAGAAGCAATAACTTTTAAAAGATGCAATATGGAAGAACAATGGGTAACTTACAGAGATCTTTTGGACTTTTCGGAAGAAAAAATAAAACTGAATAAACAGGATGAGGTAGGAGGTGCAGGGGTGGACTGGTGTCAATACCATCAGATGATCTTGTTTATACAAGATAAAAGGAGAGGCTTTTTGACTCAAAGTTTGCACTTTATTGAGAGTAAAGAGAAAGTGATTTCCAAAATGTACGAGATACTTTTGGAATGGGAAACAACACTTCCGGGTCTCCGCAACATGGTGGGTGGACTGAGAATCTGATGGCTCTGTCAGATTCGGCTTCATGAAGTGAGGGGAAGAGAGCAAGGGTGACACGCCTCCCCCCCAAAACCCCAAGAGGAGCATTGGGGGGGTCTTGGGGTCCTGCAGACTCACTGACGGCGCTGCAGATCTACTGATCTCTGCCTCCGTCCCGAAAGGAATGGGGGGATCCGAAGGAGCCGGTGAGCTAGGCACCAGCACAGCTCTATGGAAGCAAAGCCTCTGAATCCAGCTAAAAGCGGTCACCGTTCAAGACATTGTGCAGATTGGAAGGTGAGGAAATATCAAGGAATTGACTAAATTGATTAATTCAGCAAGAAAATGGGAATGAAAAAAGGAAGTCTGCTCCCATTAATGGTGCTATGGCCACAAAATATCTGCAAGTGAAGTGTGGATGAAATTTATTTTGTAAGGTTAGTCAACTAATGAATAATTAGAACCAAAAGAATACACATAGCCTTTGCTTATACCAATCTCAAGACCTTTTAAAAAGAACTTGAACTTAATCTGAGCCTGACCTTATCTGATGGTGAGATCGAACTTGTCTTAAAATGGAGGATAAATCTGAGAAAGAATACATTGCTAGTTAGAATCATAGAGTTGGAAGAGACCACAAGGGCCATCCAGTCCAACCCCCTGCCAAGCAGGAAACACCATCAAAGCATTCCTGACAGATGGCTGTCAAGCTTGATGGAAGAATATTATAATTGTTTTCTAGAAGAAAGATAAGATTGACTCTCTGGAAACTATTTTATCTCTGGGAAAGTACTTTTGGATTTATCAGACTCTAAAGACGTCCAAAATAACGGATTTACAACTGTGTACTTACGAAAAAGGCATTTGCTGGTCAAAAAATCAAGACAAAAAGAAGAGGAACATTGACTAAACTAGATTTAAAATAATTTTAAGAACATTGATTTATTATATTGGATTTTCTTCACTGATTGCCAACGTCAGGAGATTTTAAAAGTGGCTATGATGCTGTGTTGAGAGATAGGAAAAGGAAGTGAGCCCTAAAACCACTTTCTAAAACATTCCGCTTATGGTTGTGGAAAGTTATTAGCAACTGAAATCTATTCAATATTATCATATTGGACCTTAAAACTATTTTGATGTGAATGATTTGAATATATAATTGTTAAAAACTGATATTTGTGAGCAATGTGGTAGAAGGATTAGGTTGGAAAAATAGGCTTCCTCTACTAGTGTGTTTGGTGAAATGACCTTGACAACGTACTGATAAAGCTAAAAATAATTCACATGGTGGTGGGAAAGGACTTTGTGTTTTGGAATTAAACTCTATAAAGGAAGCTGGGAAAGGGGGAGAGAATTGGCCCCCCTCACTCGAAATTGGAAATGGCAAAAGGTATAAGAGGCTATAAGAGATAATGTAAAATCATCAAAAAGGCCTGGGGGATAACATATAAAGATGTGAAGAAAATGTGGGAAATGTTGTTTTTTAAAAAACTGAAGCTATGATATTGAGATGTACAGGACTTGATGGACTGTTTGAGCAAAAGACTTTGTCCCGGTATGCAAGACTGGACGCCAGGCCAAGACCAGCCAGCCCCTACGGAAGGAAGAAGCCTCGGCCCAAGAAGATAAAGAAGTAGATTGAATAAATAAATTATTGAATTATGAAGGACAATGCAACAAAGTTTGTTCAATTATCTGTATTGTATCAAAAGCTATAGCTAAATAACCAGAAAAAGGAAGTAGAACTTGATTAGGTTGATGGGCAGTAGCTTTCCTTCATCTGAATGTAGCCAATGAGCATGAGGGTTTAGAGAGCCAATCAGGTGTCATTTTGTATAGACAATGAGCCAATCAGGTCACAGTAGGTTTCAGCTATTGATGTTATGTACTGGAGCTGAGAGGACAGCATTTGTCAGTGAGTTATGTGATTGCTAACAAGTTGGTTGGGTTTTTTGTGTTTTTTTCATTTAGAGAGCTTGTAAAACATAATAAAATTAAAGAAATGTCACAAACAGTTGACTGGTCACCCAGAAAGCGATGTTGTTGTTGTTGTTCAGTCGTTCAGTCGTGTCCGACTCTTCGTGACCCCATGGACCAGAGCACGCCAGGCACGCCTATCCTTCACTGCCTCCCGCAGTTTGGCCAAACTCATGTTAGTAGCTTCGAGAACACTGTCCAACCATCTCATCCTCTGTCGTCCCCTTCTCCTTGTGCCCTCCATCTTTCCCAACATCAGGGTCTTTTCTAGGGATTCTTCTCTTCTCATGAGGTGGCCAAAGTACTGGAGCCTCAACTTCAGGATCTGTCCTTCTAGTGAGTACTCAGGGCTGATTTCTTTGAGAATGGATAGGTTTGATCTTCTTGCAGTCCACGGGACTCTCAAGAGTCTCCTCCAGCACCATAATTCAAAAGCATCAATTCTACGGCGATCAGCCTTCTTTATGGTCCAGCTCTCACTTCCGTACATTACTACTGGGAAAACCATAGCTTTAACTATACGGACCTTTGTCGGCAAGGTGATGTCTTTGCTTTTTAAGATGCTGTCTAGGTTTGTCATTGCTTTTCTCCCAAGAAGCAGGCGTCTTCTGATTTCGTGACTGCTGTCACCATCTGCAGTGATCATGGAACCCAAGAAAGTGAAATCTCTCACTGCCTCCATTTCTTCCCCTTCTATTTGCCAGGAGGTGATGGGACCAGTGGCCATGATCTTAGTTTTTTTGATGTTGAGCTTCAGACCATATTTTGCGCTCTCTTCTTTCACCCTCATTAAAAGGTTCTTCAATTCTTCCTCACTTTCTGCCATCAAGGTAGTATCATCAGCATATCTGAGGTTGTTGATATTTTTTCCGGTTGGGGATTCATCCAGTCCAGCCTTTCGCATGATGTATTCTGCATATAAGTTAAATAAGCAGGGAGACAATATACAGCCTTGTCGTACTCCTTTCCCAATTTTGAACCAATCAGTTGTTCCATATCCAGTTCTAACTGTAGCTTCTTGTCCCACATACAGATTTCTCAGGAGGCAAATGAGGTGATCCGGCACTCCCATTTCTTTAAGAACTTGCCATAGTTTGCTGTGGTCGACACAGTCAAATGCTTTTGCATAATCAATGAAGCAGAAGTAGATGTTTTTCTGGAACTCTCTGGCTTTCTCCATAATCCAGCGCATGTTTGCAATTTGGTCTCTGGTTCCTCTGCCCCTTCGAAATCCAGCTTGCACTTCTGGGAGTTCTCGGTCCACATACTGCTTAAGCCTGCCTTGTAGAATTTTAAGCATAACCTTGCTAGCGTGTGAAATGAGTGCAATTGTGCGGTAGTTGGAGCATTCTTTGGCACTGCCCTTCTTTGGGATTGGGATGTAGACTGATCTTCTCCAATCCTCTGGCCACTGCTGAGTTTTCCAAACTTGCTGGCATATTGAGTGCAGCACCTTAACAGCATCCTCTTTTAAAATTTTAAATAGTTCAGCTGGAATATCATCACTTCCACTGGCCTTGTTGTTAGCAAGGCTTTCTAAGGCCCATTTGACTTCACTCTCCAGGATGTCTGGCTCAAGGTCAGCAACCACATTTCCTGGGGTGTATGAGACCTCCATATCTTTCTGGTATAATTCCTCTGTGTATTCTTGCCACCTCTTCTTGATGTCTTCTGCTTCTGTTAGGTCCTTTCCACTTTTGTCCTTAATTGTGGTAATCTTTGTACGAAATGTTCCTTTCATATCTCCAATTTTCTTGAATAAATCTCTGGTTTTTCCCATTCTGTTATTTTCCTCTATTTCTTTGCATTGCTCGTTTAGAAAGGCCCTCTTGTCTCTCCTTGCTATTGTTTGGAAATCTGCATTCAATTTCCTGTATCTTTCACGATCTCCTTCGCATTTTGCTTGTCTTCTCTCCCCCGCTATTTGTAAGGCCTCATTGGTCAGCCACTTTGCTTTCTTGCATTTCTTTTTCATTGGGATGGTTTTCGTTGCTGTCTCCTGTATAATGTTACAAGCCTCCATCCACAGTTCTTCAGGTACTCTATCCACCAAATCTAAATCCTTGAACCTGTTCTTCACTTCAACTGTGTATTCATAAGGAATTTGATTTAGATTGAATCTTACTGGCCCAGTGGTTTTTCCTACTTTCTTCAGTTTAAGCTGGAATTTTGCTATAAGGAGCTGATGATCTGAGCCACAGTCAGCTCCAGGTCTTGTTTTTGCTGAGTGTATAGAGCTTCTCCATCTTTGGCTGCAGAGAATATAATCAATCTGATTTCGATGTTGCCCATCTGGTGATGTCCATGTGTAGAGTCGTCTCTTGTGTTGTTGGAAAAGAGTGTTTGTGATGACCAGCTTGTTCTCTTGACAGAACTCTATTAGCCTTTGCCCTGCTTCATTTTGATCTCCAAGGCCAAACTTGCCAGTTGTTCCTTTTATCTCTTGACTTCCTACTTTAGCATTCCAATCCCCTATAATGAGAAGAACATCCTTCTTTGGTGTCATTTCTATAAGGTGTTGTAAGTCTTCATAGAATTGATCAATTTCGGTTTCTTCAGCACTGGTAGTTGGTGCATAAACTTGGATTACTGTGATGTTAAAAGGACTGCCTTGGATTCATATCGAGATCATTCTATCATTTTTGAAGTTGCATCCCAGTACAGCTTTCGCCACTCTTTTGTTGACTATGAGGGCCACTCCATTTCTTTTACGGGATTCCTGCCCACAGTAGTAGATATGATAGTCATCCGAACTGAATTCGCCCATTCCTGTCCATTTTAGTTCACTGATGCCTAGGATGTCAATGTTTATTCTTGCCATCTCATTTTTTACCACATCCAGCTTACCAAGGTTCATGGTTCTTACATTCCAGGTTCCTATGCAATACTTTTCTTTACAGCATTGGACTTTCCTTTCGCTTCCAGGCATATCCACAACTGAGCGTCCTTTCGGCTTTGGCCCAGCCGCTTCATCAGCTCTGGATCTACTTGTACTTGTCCTCCGCTCTTCCCCAGTAGCAAGTTGGACGCCTTCCGACCTGAGGGGCTCATCTTCCAGCGTCATATCTTTTATATGCCTGTTGTCTTTGTCCATGGAGTTTTCTTGGCAGGGATACTGGAGCGGCTTGCCAGTTCCTTCTCCAGGTGGATCACGTTTGGTCCAAACTCTCCGCTATGACCTGTCCATCTTGACCTGTCCATAGCTTGCCTGAGTAATTCAAGCCCCTTCGCCACGACAAGGCAGTGATCCATGAAGGGGAGAAAGCGATGTAAAATGCTACTATTAGGTGAACAACGGCTACAGTTATGAAGAAATCAGAAGAAAATTTGGTGGAAATTTAATCACAGATGGCATTTCTAAATTGTTTAAGAGGTATAAGGAGACTCAGTCACTACAATATCAGACTTGTAAAGGCAGGCAAAGGTGCACAACAGCAAGTGAAGATAGAAGAATTGAGAGACTGTGCCTACATGACAGAAGAAAATCATCTGGGTGCATACAGTTACATGGTGCAATGTAATGTGAAGTGGAGTGCAAGGACTGTTCAGTGTAGACTGCAGGAATTTGATCTAAATGCTAGAATTCCAAATAAAAAGCCATTGTTATCTCTCAAACAAAATTGGAAAAGATTAAACTGGGCTAAAAACCATGTTAACGGGATAGCGGAACAATGGGACAGTGTTATTTGGAGCAATGAGACCAAAATCTCCTTGCTTGGTAGTGATGATATGAAATATGTGAGGAGAAGAATCAGAGGAGATTAACATCCAACTTAAATTACACCTACCGCGAAACCCCCAGATAGTGTTATGATCTAGGGTTGCATGACAGCACAAAAGGTGTGGGCAGAATTTGCGTCATTAATGGGAATGTAAATGCCCCCCAAAATGTAAATCAAACACTGGAGCCCAAACTGAAGTGTTCTGCACGTGATCTTTTCCCAGCTAATGAAGCATTTATATTTCAACAGGATTTAGCTCCATGTCATGTTGCTGCTGTGTGCAAAAGGTGGTTTCAAGATAATCATATTCCACTGCTTGGGACTGCCTGGGAATAGCCCGGACCATAACCCAATCAAAAATCTATAGAGCCGACTAAATAAACTTGTTAGTCAGAAGCAACCCAGCAACTCCAGAGCCAGACGAACTACACCCAAGAGTATTAAAAGAACTGACAGAGGTGATTTCAGAACCACTGGCAGAAATCTCTGAGAATTCCTGGAGAACAGGGGAAGTGCCAGCAGACTGGAGGAGGGCAAATGTTGTCCCTATTTTCAAAAAGGGAGAAAGAGAAGACCCAAACAATTACTGCCCAGTCAGCCTGACATCAATACCAGGAAAGATTCTAGAGCAGATCATTAAGCAAACGGTCTGTGAGCACCTAGAAAGGAACGCTGTGATCACTAAAAGTCAGCATGGGTTTCTGAAAAATAAGTCATGTCAAATCAATCTGATCTCATTTTTTGGCAGAATTACAAGCCTGGTAGATGAAGGGAATGCTGTGGATGTAGCCTGTCTACATATGTACCTGGCTTGAGAGCAGTACATGTGAAAAGGATCTAGGAGTCTTGGTAGACCACAAACTTGACATGAGTCAACAGTGTGATGCAGCAGCTAAAAAAGCCAATGCAATTCTGGGCTGCATCAATAGGAGTATAGCATCTAGATCAAGGGAAGTAATAGTACCACTGTATTCTGCTGTGGTCAGACCTCACCTGGAATACTGTGTCCAGTTCTGGGCACCACAGTTCAAGAAGGATACTGACTAGCTGGAAAAAGTCCAGAGGAGGGTAACCAAAATGGTCAAAGCCCTGGAAACGATGCCTTATGAGGAACGGCTTAGGGAGCTGGGTATGTTTAGCCTGGAGAAGAGAAGGTTATGGGGTGATATGATAGCCATATTCAAATATATAAAAGGATGTCATATAGAGGAGGGAGAATGGTTTTTTTTTTTGCTGCTCCAGAGAAGCAGACACGGGGCAATGGATTCAAACTACAAGAAAGAAGATTCCACCTAAACATTAGGAAGAACTTCCTGACAGTGAGAGCTGTTCGAGAGTGGAAACCCTGTCGGTGGGCACCAGGGAGGGCACTTTCTTTGGGGGGGGTCCTCTCTTTGTCCTCCCCTCCCCCTCTTATCCCGCCCCCTCCCCATTTTCCCACTCTCCCTCTTTACCTCTTGGTCCTCCGCCTCCCTGGCTCAAGATTATTCCGCTTTCCTTGTGTGCAACAGAAAGGGCGGGGGGGGGTGGTTCTCCACTGACGCCCCTCCTGTCTTTTCCTGGAAACGTCGGGCACCTTTAGGAGCGTCACTTCCGGTTCCTTTTCGGGGGGGGGGCGCTTGCCCCTAGAGCTACAGTTGTAGAGCAGCCCCTTCCTGTGTTGGGATGGGAAGAGGTCGGGACGGCGCTGCCTTTGGCCTCCTGCTCTTGGGGCTCCATGGGGACATGGCCCCCTTCATCATTCCCCACGGAGAGTCTCAGTGGGGCGGCAGGGAGGGTGACTCCAGAGGAGAGGGAGGGAAGATTTGAAACTTAATCCACCATAGGTTGATTAAACAAGTCTTTATTTGGGTTACAGGTGGGTAGCCGTGCTGGTCTGCCATAGTCGAAACAAAATAGAAAATTCTTTCCAGTAGCACCTTAGAGACCAACTGAGTTTGTTCCTGGTATGAGCTTTCGTGTGGTATCTGAAGAAGTGTGCATGCACACGAAAGCTCATACCAAGAACAAACTCAGTTGGTCTCTAAGGTGCTACTGGAAAGAATTTTCTTCTTTATTTGGGGTTATTCTTTGGGATTCTGTGTGGTGCGAGGAAGGGGGATTCCATTTGGGAGGGGTCCTTTGAAGGCATCACTCCGTGCCCGCAGGTTTACCTGGGAGGAGACTTCGTTTAGGTGACCCCCCTCCTCTCCCTTTGTTTTCCTTCACAAAACATATCTAGCTGTGCAGAATGGCCAGGGAAGACACCCATCATATCATAATGCCTCATACGCTCAAGGTGTTTTGCGAAAACAGGATGTTGGGTGAAACAGGATGTCTGAGCTGGGTGCTGGGCACTCAAGATGTCTGGGGACATGGGTGTTTTTGCTAGGTCTGCCAAAGGGAGATTTATTTCGCTTGCTAAGCCATAACAACCACCTAAGGATGTTGTAGTGGATCTTAGAAATCATGTTCTAAAATCCTTGGTTCTTTCGAAGTGTATGTGGGGAAAGTGATTAGAGTACCCAGCATTTTGGGAATGTGCTGGGAGTTACCTTGAAGTGGAATGTTACTTTATGGGTTTATGGCCTTCTGCCAAGTGGTGTGGGGAGTGAGTTCATTTGATTTACATGCTAATGGGGGCTTGCTTAGAGGGCCGTCTTAGAGGGTTCGGCCGCCGTGGTGCAGCGATCCTTCGGCCCCGGCCTGCTGCCTCTCCGCCTGCCGCCCCTCGGGAGGGGGGGTGGGCGAGCGGGAGATGAGGGGCGTGGTGTTGGAGCGTGCGCTTGCGCGCCGGCAGCGAGGGATGAGGGGCGGGCGGACGGGCGCTTGCGCACCGGCGGGCGGGAGGGCTGCAATCCGGCGAGTGGGCGGGCTGCAAGCCGGCCGCCCTCACCTCCCGGAGCCCCAGCTGGAGTGCTGGAAGGGCGCGCAAAGCCCCGCGCCGCTCCAGCTGGGGCTCCGGGAGGCGAGGGCGGCCGGCTTGCAGCCCGCCCGCCGGTGCGCGAGGGCCCGCCCGCCAGCCCGTGGGGGTGGGGTGGGCTGGGGAGGGGGAGCCCGGTATGCCGGCGGGCTCGCGGGGGCACCCCTGGGGGGCCCTGCGCCCTGGTGCACCGCGCCACCAGCCCCTATGGATGAGACGGCCCTGCTTTTAAAGTCCTGGGTTTGTGAGTGTTTAGTCAGTTATTCTGAATTATGTTTTTATTTTATATTCTTGTAACCTTTTTTCTTGAGAACTGTGTAACTGTTGCTTAGTTAAAGTTCTTTTTAAAAAATAAACCTTTGAAAGGACATTTTGTCTGTGTTTTGTTCCTCTTGACTGCAAAGCTAAACTAGTGCTTTACTGCTCGACCCTACCGGTTGGATGTTTGCCCGTGACTACATTAAATATATTAGACGGGACTGCGCAGTCCGGAAGGGCCAGGATTTATCCCTTTTCTCATGTGCCTGGGGACTGGCAGTGAATTGCAAAAAGGGTGGTGGCAGCTTTACCAATTTTTTTGGGGGGGGATTTTGGGTGTAAAATCCTTAACCCCCCCTTGCAACGTGGTTAACGTTACCCTGTGAGCCCGTGACGATTGCTACAAAACTAACTGGGGTAACATTTACAGGGACACCGAGTCCTTACAAAAAAGCTGAAGTGTTCCATTCTATGAGGACAAAGGGCAAGGGAGGGGTCCTGGGGTGCTGCGTTACGCTTATTGGCTTAATTTTGATAGAACATATGAATATGTAAGTGAATATGTAATATCTGAGGTGACCTATATAAACCCTGGGCACAATTATTCAGGGTCCAGACCTTTGGAAGTTACTCCCTGGACCTTATTGCTGTCGGCAATAAAAACTTACTTTCTATTTCTCCAAATTCATGCGTTTGTTTGTCATCTGTAAGAAGTTCCCCCTTCATGTGCTTCACTTCCGCCGCTGCCTCCCACCTCTCCTCTTCATCCAGCAGGTCCATGCGCCCTGGTGTCTGCTGGCAGGAAGACTCCCTAGCAGCATGCCTGAAGAATACCGGTAACTTCTGTGACTATGGAAAAGCGCCACCTTCTTCAATCCCCAGAAAAAGCAATAGCTCTGGGGTTGCCCCATGGGGGCAAGGAATGAGAATGGGCCCAGAAGGATACTCCCCTGGTACCTGCAACCCCTCCTACCCCCTGCGGGATAGCCATGTTCAAATATATCAAACGATGTCATATAGAGGAGGGAGAAAGGTTGTTTTCTGCTGCTCCAGAGAAGTGGACATGGAGCAATGGATTCAAACTACAAGAAAGAAGATTCCACCTAAACATTAGGAAGAACTTCCTGACAGTAAGAGCTGTTTGACAGTGGTATTTGCTGCCAAGGAGTGTGGTGGTTGTTGTTGTTGTTCAGTCGTTCAGTCGTGTCCGACTCTTCGTGACCCCATGGACCAGAGCACGCCAGGCACGCCTATCCTTCACTGCCTCTCACAGTTTGGCCAAACTCATGTTAGTAGCTTCGAGAACACTGTCCAACCATCTCATCCTCTGTCGTCCCCTTCTCCTTGTGCCCTCCATCTTTCCCAACATCAGGGTCTTTTCTAGGGAGTGTGGTGAAGTCTCCTTCTTTAGAGGTCTTTAAGCAGAGGCTTGACAGCCATCTGTTAGGAATGCTTTGATGGTGTTTCCTGATTGGCAGGGGGTTGGACTGGATGGCCCTTGGGGTCTCTTCCAACTCTAGGATTCTAGGTAATCTGGGTTTGCAGGGAGAGGAGGATGTGCTTTTCAATCTACAAAGAGGTTGGGAGGGGAGAGGATGAATGAGAAGTAGGGAAGGGCAGCTCCTCCCTCTGTGGATCTGGAGAGTGGGGGAGGGGCTGTTCCAGGGAAGCCAAGTGTGGGGGTCCCTCCTCCACCAGGTTTGACTTGCAAGGTCCTCCATGAGAGAAGATGGGGCAAAACTGTGCCATGGGGGGTCTCCTTCTCCCTGCCAAGCTCTGAATGCGCCCCCATAAGGAACCCTCCCCCAGAAAAAACGGGGATGACAACAGAGCCTACCTCGCAGGGGTGTTGCAACGGGTGGGGGGGGTGGGGTTCATCATAGGAGCCAAATCCCAAGGGCCAGGTATCTTCGGCACCCGCTATAAAATAATAATAATAATAATAATAATAATAATAATAATAATTTATTATTTATACCCCACGCATCCAATAAAATATTAATAGGGGCTCTCCCCCAAAGTTAACGGGGATTTGTCGTTCAAATGGTGCGTGCGCGAGTGTCGTGTCACGTGATCGATTATGTGGGGTGGGGCTTACCTGCCCACCACCCAATATTTTATTTGCCTTGGCCCCCACCCCACCCCGTGTCATCAAGGCCGCATTCCTGGGGCAAAGGGCCCTTGGGATAACATTGTTTTTGCTCAGGAAGCGATGGAGGAGTGAAATGATTGCTGCAGAGGCGCGTGTGGCGTGACGGGCATTGTCCAAAATCGCTGAACAATGCAAGGAGGCTTTTGGAGTCTGCTGTGGTGCGCAAGGTGGTGATGATGGGGGGGGGGGCCAAGTGATCAGTCACCCGGGAATAAGGCGCTCTGAGGTCGCCCTATATCGTGATGACGGTGTGCACCTTTCGAATGCGGGAAATGATGCGTGGTTGGCAGATATAATAAGGTATTAAGAATTGGTTGCGGGTGTGAGGGTATTGGCGGCAAGCCCTTTAGGCTCGAGTGGCGGTTAGGCATTGGAAATTTCAATTTGAAGGGGGGAGGGGAGGCAGCGTCATCAACTGCCCCTCAATTGAAGGGTATTCCGGTAAAGGTTTCTGGGGGGCGTGGCCCTGTCCAAAGCCCAGGGAGAAGAGGGCCTAAGGCACGCCCCTTACGGTGATCACAGGGGGAATTCTGGGAGATGTGTATCACTGGGGTTCCTTACTGGTGGTTAACCCTTCACTGACTCCCAACACACGGGTTGGGGTCAGATATAGCTGATAGGGTCCAATGCCTAAGCCAATACCGCTCAACATCCGTAACCAATAGAATTTACGGGGGAACCAGGCAGAGGACCTTTTTGGCAATGGCGTACACCCTGTGGAACGCCTTCCCTTCAGATGTCAAGGAGATAAAAAATTACACAACTTTTAGAAGACATCTGAGTCTATACATTTAAATGGCATCTCCCCTGTGTGAATCCATTGATGGTTTCTAAGTGTTCCACAGTCACTGAAGCTCTTTCCTCACTCTATACATTTAAATGGCTTTCCCCTGTATGAGTCACTTGAGGCTTTCTAAGTGTCAATGAAGCTCTTTTCACACACCATATATTTAAATGGATTCTCTCTCTTTTTAAATATTTTTATTCATTTTTCAAAAAGAAATGCAAACATAATACAACAAACACAAATACAAAAACAAAACAAAAAAATCTTATATATTACTAACATACTTCCTCTCACCTCTTAAAAGCGACTTCCCTCAATCTCCTTCTGGATTTCATTGTCAATCTTCGTTGGCAATTTCATATACAATCACCTTCTAATATTTCTTTCCATTTTATACAGTCTTTTCCTTACTGAAAGCCTATAACTACTTCACTAACATATCTAGAATTTAAATACAAAAATTTTTCAAATAACATCTAAATTGCTTCCAATCTTCCTGCACCGATTCCTCTCCTGGGTCACGTAATCTTGCTGTCATGACTGCTTTACAAGCGCCCCAAACGACCCTCAAGACTGTTGCTGTATTCATATTTAAATCAAAGTAATCCATTAAAGTCTTTTGGACCTTCTTCACTATTTGCTCATTCCTGAATAACGCATTGTTCATGGTTTCTCCCCTGGGTGAGTTCGTTCATGTGAACGAAGGTGTGAACTGTCACTGAAGCTCTTTCTGCACTCCATGCATTGAAATGGTTTTTCCCATGTGAATCCGTTGATGTTTTTTAAGTGTTCCACTGTGACGGAAGCTTTTTCCACACTCCATGCAATGAAATCGTTTCTCGCCTGTGTGAATTCGTTGATGTTTTCCAAGAGCTCCACTGTCAGTGAAGCTTTTTCCACACTCCATGCATTGAAATGGTTTCTCGCCTGTGTGAATCCGTTGATGTTTTCTAAGTGCTCCACTGTCACTGAAGCTCTTTCCACACTCCATGCATTCAAATGGTTTCTCCCCTGTGTGAGTTCGGTGGTGTAGTCGAAGTTTCCCACTCTCACTGAAGCTCTTTCCACACTCCATGCATTTAAATGGTTTCTCGCCTGTGTGAATCCGTTGATGTTTTCTAAGTGCTCCACTGTCACTGAAGCTCTTTCCACACTCCAAACATTCAAATGGTTTCTCCCCTGTGTGAGTCCGCTGATGAATTCTAAGTGTTCCACTTTGACTGTAGCTCTTTCCACACTCCATACATTTATATGGTTTCTCCCCTGTGTGAATCCGTCTATGTCCTCTAAGGCTTCCACTGTCAATGAAGCTCTTTCCACATTTCATACATTTATATGGTTTCTCCCCTGTGTGAATCCGTTGATGTTTTCTAAGTGTTCCATTGTCACTGAAGCTCTTTCCACACTCCATACATTCAAATGGTTTCTCCCCTCTGTGAATCCGTTGATGAATTCTAAGTACTCCACCCTGAGTGAAGCTCTTTCCACACTCCATACATTTGAATGGCTTCTCTCCTGTGTGAGTCCGTTGATGTCTACCAAGGACTGCACTCTGCGCAAAGCTCTTTCCACACTCCATACATTTGAATGGCTTCTCTCCTGTGTGGGTCAATTGATGTGTCCTAAGGTTTGAACTCTGACTGAAGCACTTTCCACACTCCGTGCATTTAAATGGTTTTTCTGCTGTGTGAGATCGTTCATGTGTACGAAGGTATGAACTCGCACTGAAGGACTTTCCACACTCCATGCATTCAAATGGTTTTTCCCCTGTGTGAATCTGTTGGTGTTTTCTAAGTGATCCACTAAAGCTGAAGCTCTTTCCACACTCTATGCATTCAAATGGTTTCTCCCCTGTGTGAGTTCGTTTATGTGAACGCAGGTGTGAACTGTCCCTGAAGCTCTTTTCACACTCCATGCATTTAAATGGTTTCTCTCCTGTGTGCGTTCGTTGATGTACATGAAGGTGTGCCGACTGGCTGAAGCATTTTCCACACTCCGTACATTTAAATGGTTTCTCCCCTGTGTGGGTCCTTTGATGTATGTCAAGCTCTGTACACCGCCTGAAGCTCTTTCCACACTCCATACATTTAAATGGTTTCTCCCCTGTGTGAGTACGTTGATGTGCGTGAAGGTATGACATCTGTCTGAAGCTATTTCCACACTCCATACATTTAAATGGTTTCTCCCCTGTGTGAGTCAAGTGATGTGTATAAAGGTTTGAACTCTGTCTGAAGCTCTTTCCACACTCCGTACATTTAAATGGTTTCTTCCCTGTGTGAGTTTGTTCATGAGAACGACGGTCTGAACTGTTACTGAAGCTCTTTCTACACACTATACATTGAAATGGTTTCTCCCTTGTGTGAGTTCGTTGATGTCTTCTAAGTGTTTTGCTACCAATGAAGCCTTTTCCACACTCCATACATTCAAATGGTTTCTTCCCTGTGTTAGTCTGTTGATGTTTTCTAGGTGTCCCACTATCATTGAAGCTTTTTCCACGCTCCATAGCTTGAAATGGTTTCTCCATTCTTTGAGTTCATTGATGTGAAGCTTGTGTGTTCATTGACTGAGTCACTTACTGCATTCCATGCAATTAAGTGGTTTCGTTCTTAATCTTTATGAAACATCAGATGTCTCCCATAACTCTGACTGTCTTCTCCACCGCTTGCTTCGGAGTGAGTGGAAAATAAAGTCCTGTTCGTCTTTGAAGGAAGAGAAGAAAGGAATATGAAAGACATAAAGTTCATTAAGCACTTCTCCTATTTTAACATCTTGCACATTCTCCCATGTCCTTTCCCGTCATAGAATCATAGAACTGGAGAGTTGGAAGGGACCCTGGGGCCATCTAGTCTAACCTACTGCAATGCAGTAATGTCCAAGAACATGCCTTCTACCTCTTTGGTTCATAGTTTCTAATGACATATTTCATTCTCTGCATACTAATCCTCCACCCCTGGGCCATATTTTTCCGTATCCAACCTCTACATGTTTATTAATCACCTGCACAGTCCATTGGGCCTCAGGTGGTTCATATTGACCATTCTGGGAGACCCAGGCCTGAGTGTTTTTAGGGACTGTGGTATGGGCCTGTCAGAGGACTAGTGACAAGGCATGGTGCTTTCAGTAAGCTGAAGGAGTGCTCAGGTAGGAGAATGTTCTTGAATTTAGACCTCCATATGTCAGCCTTGTTGGGGCAAGTGAGTGTTCTTGAAAGTTCCAGAATATATTTTAGGTTTATCTGGCAGGGGAAGAAACCAATAATCTATATATATATAAATGCAAAAGGTGGATGTTTGTGACTGATCACCTTTCTCCATAATCGCTTGACTGATTCAGTTGAAATTTGGACACAGCGCTCCATGGCCATATGGGAGTGTTTCTGTGTACTTACATGGTACAGATAGCATACTTTTCACCATTAAAAAAACCCACAGACGTCATCTCATTTAACCACCACAGGCCACCCACCCCCTCCTCCTCCTCCATCATCACCAACCTCTCCTTACTCCTCCTCCTTCTATAAACCACTGTAGTCGACACCCCCACCGCCTCCAGGCCACGTGGTAAAATCACAAACTGGTAAAATCAGCAATGATACACTGGGCCAGAAATATAGGTCATAACTAGAGCTCGGTGATATATTAATACACTAGTGGCCAAAATTGTGGAAACATTTGGAAAAAGTGTATTTCTGAAGTTTGATGGCTCATAACACCCCTTTTTTGTGTAATGCCATAAAATTATATATCAGTAGAGAGATAATGTAATGAAGAATGTAATGGAATAAAATTTGTTCAATTATCTATATTCTCAGAATCCTAGAGTTGGAAGAGACCGCAAGGGCCATCCAGTCCAACCCCCTGCCAAGCAGGAAACACCATCAAAGCATTCCTGACAGATGGCTGTCAAGCCTCTGCTTAAAGACCTCCAAAGAAGGAGACTCCACCACACTCCTTGGCAGCAAATTCCACTGCCGAACAGCTCTCACTGTCAGGAAGTTCTTCCTAATGTTTAGGTGGAATCTTCTTTCTTGTAGTTTGAATCCATTGCCCCGTGTCCGCTTCTCTGGAGCAGCAGAAAACAACCTTTCTCCCTCCTCTATATGACATCCTTTTATATATTTGAACATGGCTATCATATCACCCCTTAACCTTCTCTTCTCCAGGCTAAACATACCCAGCTCCCTAAGCCGTTCCTCATAAGGCATCGTTTCCAGGGCTTTGACCATTTTGGTTGCCCTCTTCTGGACACATTCCAGCTTGTCAGTATCCTTCTTGAACTGGGGTGCCCAGAACTGGACACAGTATTCCAGGTGAGGTCTGACCAGAGCAGAATATAGTGGTACTATTACTTCCCTTGATCTAGATGCTATACTCCTATTGATACAGCCCAAAATTGCATTGGCTTTTTTAGCTGCTGCATCACACTGTTGACTCATGTCAAATTTATGGTCTACCAAGACTCCTAGATCCTTTTCACATGTACTGCTCTCAAGCCAGGTGTCACCCATCCTGTATTTGTGCCTTTCATTTTTTTTGCCCAAGTGTAGTACTTTACATTTATCCCTGTTAAAATTCATCTTGTTTGCTTTGGCTCAGTTTTCTAATCTGTTAAGGTCATTTTGTAGTGTGATCCTGTCCTCTGGGGTATTAGCCACCCCTCCCAATTTGGTGTCATCTGCAAACTTGATCAGGATGCCCTCAAGCCCATCATCCAAGTCATTGATAAAGATGCTGTGAAGAATTACCCACCTGTAATTGATAAAGATGTTGAATAAGACTGGGCCCAAGACTAAACCCTGTGGCACCCCACTAGTCACTTCTCTCCAGGATTAAGAGGAGCCATTCATGAGCACCCTTTGGGTTCGGTCAGTCAGCCAGTTACAAATCCACTGAATGGTAGCATTGTCTAGCCCGCATTTTACCAGCTTCTTTAGAAGAATATCATGGGGCACCTTGTTATCTCTCAAACAAAAATGGAAAAGATTAAACTGGGCTAAAAACCATGCTAACGGGACAGTGGAACAATGGGACAGTGTTATTTGGAGCAATGAGACCAAAATCTACTTGCTTGGTAGTAATGATATGAAATAGATGGGGAAAAGAATCACGAGAAGATTAACACCCTACTTAAAGTTACAGGTAGGTAGCCGTTTTGGTCTGCCATAGTCAAAACAAAATAACAAAATAAAAAATAAGAAATTCCTTCAAGTAGCACCTTAGAGAGCAACTAAGTTTGTTCTTGGTATGAGCTTTCGTGTGCATGCACACTTCTTCAGATACACTGAAACAGAAGTCATCAGACCCTTATATATAGTGAGAGAGTGAGGAGGGGTATTACTCAGAAGGGTGGTGGGAATGGGTGATTGATTGGCTGATAGGTGGGTGATTGGCTGATAGGCGTACTTAAATTACACCTACCGCGAAACCCCCAGAGTGTGTTATGATCTAGGGTTGCATGACAGCACAAAAGGTGTGGGCAAAATTTGTGTCATTAATGGGAATGTAAATGCCCCAAAATATGTAAATCAAATACTGGAGCCCAAACTGAAGTGTTCTGCATGTGATCTTTTTCCAGCTAATGAAGCATTTATATTTCAACAGGATTCAGCTCCATGTCATTTGCTGCTGTGTGCAAAAGGTGGTTTCAAGATAATCATATTCCACTGCTTGGGACAGCCTGGGAATAGCCCGGACCTTAACCCAATTGAAAATCTATGGAGCCGACTAAAGAAACTTGTTAGTCAGAAGCAACTCAGCAATAAAACCCAATTAATAGAGGCAATAATTCAATCTTGGTTTCGCATTATTACAGCTGCAGAACTGAAAAAATCTTGGTTCGAAAGGCGTTGTAAGGTTACCCAACTAAGTATTAACTGACATGGTGAGAATTTTTTTATATGACTGCTATTGTAATAAATAATCCTTCATAAAAGTTATTGCATTACATTATTCATTAAATTATCTTTCCGTTGGTATATAATTTTATGGTATTCTTTTTTAAAAAGTGGTGTTATGAGCCATCAAATCTCATAAATACACTTTTCCAAAAGCTTTCCACAATTTTGGCCACTAGTGTATATTGTCCAGGACCAGCTTGAAGTTAACATCATGTTAACTGTTTCCTAATATTTTAACTGGCAACATATTGCAAATCACCATGTGTGTATGGGCTAGGCAATATCTTGTTTTCAACATTGCGATAACTCACCACCTGAACACTACAATGTTATCACCAGCTAAACATTGTAATGTAATCATCAGGAAAACTCACAATATCACTTGCTAAACATTGCAGTGTTATCAGTAGCTAAACATTGCAATCTACCACAATGTCTGAAATAAGGATGGAGCTTTATAGAGTCAAACAGGACAATGTCCTGACAACTGCTACTACTTACGAGGTCTAAAACGGATAAATGACAATATTATCAATATTATTATTGTCAGGATGCTGTTAATTGATTATAGCTCAGTTTTCAATACCATCCTTCCTGACATTCTCATTGGAAAGTTAAGGGACCTGGACCTTTCTTCTAACAACTGTGATTGGATTAAAGACTTTCTGAGAGACCGGACACAAACAGTGAGGATTAGACCTGCTACATCTACCTCCCTGAAGCTCAGCACTGGCACTCCACAGGGATGCGTGCTAAGTCCATACCTGTATTTGTTGTACACATATGATTGCATTTCATCTGACCCATCTACTGCAATTATTAAGTGTGCTGATGACACTACCATAATGGGTTTCATTACAGGTGGAGACGAATCTGCGTACAGGGGGGAGGTTCAAAAGGTAACCTCATGGTGCTCAGAGAACAATCTGCACCTAAACATTGGCAAGACAAAGGAGATGGTGTTGGACTTTCGGAATAAGAGAGGGGAGCACTGGCGTAGGAAGGGCAGGGCGTAGGGGGCGGGGCATCCCGGGCAGCAGGATCCCTGTAGGGTTCAATCTCGGCTGTTCCCCCACCCGTGCTGCGCGTCCTGCCCCAGAACGCACACCACATCCCTGTGGGTGGTGCGCCCCGCCCCCGGAACGCGCGCCAGCCCTGCCCCACCTGCTTCCCGCCCCCCAGTGCCAGAGCATGAAGCTCCGCCACTGAAGGGGAGCTAGCCCCGTTGTACATCTGGGGGGGGGGCTGTGTGGAGAGCATCTCTTCCTTTAAATTCCTGGCAGTCCATCTTAGTGAAGTCAATACAGCCCAGGTGGTCAGGAAGGCCCAACAAGAGACTCCATTTTCTTAAGGTCTTGCGAAAGAACAATGTGAGACAACAACTGATGATTTCGTTCTCTTGGTCCACGATAGAAAGTGTTCTCTCGTACTGTACTGTATTACGGTGTGGTACGCTGGTTTGACAGCCATGGACAGAAAGTCCCTACAGAGGGCGGTGAAGACAGCACATGACATCATGGGCTGTCATTCTCAGGGATTACTCACACCCTGACCAGCACCTTTTTGATCTCCTGCCCTTGGGCATGATAAGCCGTACCAACAGGTTAAAGAACAATTTCTACCCGAGGGACGTGTGGCTGCTGAATGGAAGACAGCAACATTGCAGCTGACATTCGGGGTGGGTGGTCGTAGGACAGCACATAGAGCGTAACAAGGACTGAGAGATCGTGCGGGGAGGGAGGCTCGTTTAATCTCACTGTAAACATGTGGTACAGTGACAATCAATCATCAATCATCACACACTCAGTTTCATCAGCAGGCAAGCCAAGAGGCATCCCAGCAGCACTTTCGGTTTTGGGTTTGGCTACCAAATGTTGGTATTGTTACGGAAATTATGGGGGGGGGGGTCACCTAAGCAAAGTCTCCTCCTGAGTAAACTCATTTGGGGTATGGAGTGATGCCCTTAAGGGGACCCATCTCTCTGCCATGATCCAGTAGGCGAGAGACCACTACACAGGGAAATGCCTCAGCAGGTAATCTCTGGGTGCTTCAGGAAGCCACTGGGCTAATATCCCTCAGCTGGAATCCCATTGTTCTCTCCCAGTGCTCAAGATATCCTTGCCAGTACTTAACACCCATTCACACTTCTCAGGGCTATCTCCCTGATATTGCTCTGTTTTCCCCATATGCTTGTCTTGTTTTTCCTGTTTTTCCTATATGCCAATCATGTATGACCCTTCCCTTTCGTGATGTAGTGATGATGTAGTAATGATGTTTCCAAACTGTATTCTGGGATATGATAGGAGTTTTAAAAGTTCTTGTAACACGGTTCTGGGTGGGCAGTTTGACTGTAACCTATTGCGCAATAAACCCTGTCTTGTCCTTGCTCCAGTGGCTGGACTTCTTTTATTTAACTCCGCAGAAACCAGTGGGCTTATCCCTAAGGGCCAGGTGGCTGGGCAGTTCCACACCTGGGATTTTTCCATAACACAATATTATCCATTATGCCAAGATGCACCCAAAAAGGACTTTTGGGTTTGGGTTTGGTTACCAAATGGTGGTATTCAGGACAATCCAAACTACGGATATGAGTCGTTTGTGAATACAGATAATGTGGGACTGTCCGACTGCCAGCAAGGAGACTGGGGAATAAGTGGTGCTGGAAATGGAGGGGTCTCTGTCGAGGCTCCTCCCCCTTCCATTAACCCTTCCATGGACTCCCTCTCTCAGTTTCTCCAGCCAAAAGTGACCCAGCCAGGTGCCCCACGACCCCAGGGATTCTTGCCAGGGGGAAACCAGGTGAATGGGGGGCCTCAGCTCAACCCCCAGGCCTACTTGGGGATGGTTGTCCTCATGAAGACCCCCCCCCCTCCCATAGGGATTTCCCTTCCCGCCAAGGCGGCCAAGGGGGTGCAGGGCAGCTGAGCGTCTCTCGTCCCCCCAGGAAAGAGAAACTGGAGTCTGGTGATGCTGCTGCCAAGGAGATCTTGCAAGGGAAACCCTGCAGGTGTCGGGTCCCCACTTGGCAGCTGGATCGCATAGATCCGGACACTTATCGATGGACACCAGGGAGGGGGCTTTCTTCGGGGGGGGGTCTCTCTGTCCTGTCCTCCCCCTCTTATCCCCCCAACTCTTTTCCCACTCACCCTCTTTACCTCTTGGTCCTCCGCCCGCCTGGCTCGAGATTATTCCGCTTTCCTTATGTGCAATAGAAAGGGCGCGCGGGGTGTGTGTGTGTGTAAACTGACGCCCCTCCCGTCCTCCCCGAAACTTCCCTTCTGCTCCTCCCCTTCCGGGCTGGAAACCTCCGGCACATTTCGCAGCGACACTTCCGGTTCCTTTTCGTACACGTGCATCCCTAGAGCTACGGCCACAGAGCAGCCCCTTCCTGTGTTGGGATGGGAAGCGAACGGGACGGGGCTACCTTTGGCCTCCTGGTCTTGGAGCTCCGTCGGGACATGGCCCCCCCCTCCTTCCTCCTCCCCACAGCAGAGGGTGGAGATGGCTGCGGGAGGTGCATCATATTTGGGGGGTGATCTGGGTTGGTGGGGAGAGCCCAGAGGTGGACCCAGCCTCTGAGGGGTGGGAAGAGACGCGTGTCTGCCTGAGACGGAAGGGGCGCTGCTTCTTTTCCTCTGCCCCCTCCCTCCCCACAGGCTCCCCCCTCGCCCTTCTCTCCCTACGGAGAGGAGCAGAGAGAGGGGTCTCTATCCACGTCCCTCTCGCGTGGGGGGCGATGGGGGGGAGTATAAAAAGAGGGGAGGGGGCGAGGCTGTGCCATGGGGGGGGGTCTCCTTCTCCCTGCCAAGCTATGAATGTGAGACCCCCCCTAAGGAACCCTCCCCCAGAAAAAACGGAAGGACAACAGAGCCTACCTCGCAGGGGTGTTGCAACGGGAACCCCGCCAGACCTTTCGGAAATGGGGCTGGTCATAGGACTGCTGGATCATGGAACCCAAGAAAGTAAAATCTCTCACTGTTAAATAAGCAGGGAGACAATATACAGCCTTGTCATACTCCTTTCCCAATTTTGAACCAATCAGTTGTTCCATATCCTGTAATCTTAGGTACATCTTAAACCCACTTGCAAAGGTGGAGGGAGGCTGTCCACCCTCTGTGCCCAGAGGTGGATCCTGCCTCTGGACAGCTTGTGCATTTGGAGGAAGTTGTTCCTTAGCACTCTTAAGTTTGGGACCTGCCTTTTCACATTACACTCATCCGCAGTTCCCTGTGTCTGTTTACTTGGGGGGTTAATTAGATATTCGAGTTCACAATGAAGCATTTTAAGCACACCTGTGTCACCCCCCCCCCCCGGCACATTCCTTCAGAGCCAGTGTGGTGTAGTGGTTAAGAGCGGCAGACTCGTAATCTGGGGAACCGAGTTCGCGTCTCCTCTCCTCCACATGCAGCTGCTGGGTGACCTTGGGCTAGTCACACTTCTCTGAAGTCTCTCAGCCCCACTCACCTCACAGAGTGTTTGTTGTGGGGGAGGAAGGGAAAGGAGAATGTTAGCCGCTTTGAGACTCCTTCGGGTAGTAAAAAGCGGGATATCAAATCCAAACTCTTCTTCACAAGATGTTCAGGCCCTGCCTCCTCTCCACTGTGCCATCTTCCGTCCTCATGCAAGTTGCGCAGAGATAACATTTTATCTGGACACTTCACGTAGGCAAGAATGAGGTGTTGCCACACAAATAATTTATAAAATATGAAGAATATATGAGATTTGCAATATAACCTTGTGCATGTAACAAGATGCTTTGGGTCTTTCTGTGTCTTCATTGTTCCCTTACTGCAGTTCTCAGAATGGGAGTTATGCAGCTGTTCCTATAATGAGGTCCAGCTCTGAGGGTCTTGTACTGGTTCCCTCCCTGAGAGAAGCGAACTTACAGGGAACTAGGCAGAGGGCCTTCTTGGCAATGGCGCACACCCTGTGGAACACTCTCCCTTCAGATGTCAAGGAGATAAAGAATTACACAACTTTTAGAAGACATCTGAGTCTATACATTTAAATGGCGCCTCCCCTGTGTGAATCCGTTGATGGTTTCTAGGTGTTCCACTGTAGCTCTTTCCTCACTCTATACATTTAAATGGCTTTCCCCTGTATGCAGGGCTGGTGCTAGGGTTTTTTGCGCCCTAGGCGAGATCACCTTCTGCCCCCCCCCCCGGCCAATCATATTTCAAACACAGATTATAGGAAGAATGAAAAGCACAGAATTTGAAATAGTTACTTTTTTTTTAATTGTGAAAACAAGTCATAAAACAATTTCTGATTTATTTTCTCAAACAGAACACAGTTTTAGCACAGAAATCACTTTGAAAAATATTAAATGTGATGCTGAAATTTAAGTCTCTTTAATGTTTCAATTTCAAGCAAATCAAAATCTTATTTTACGTGCCTTTTCCATTGCAAATTTTGTTAACAGTTCCTTCAGGTCAAGTGCTGATGCTTCAGCACGTTCAATTGATATAGTTGCCAAACCAACTAGTCTCTTTTGGAGCATGGTTGAGCGTATGTGTGTTTTTATAAGTTTGAGTTTTGAAAAAACTGCGTTCACCACTTGCCACTGACACTGGAAGTGTGAGAAGGATCCTAAGAGAAACAAAAACATTAGGCACACTATTCTGGATTTTGTGTTGTAGTATGAAGAGAAGAACTTTTTGTGGTGGCATAGACTCTAGAAGCCTTCAAACAACTGCTTGAAGTTCACAGCACAGATCTTCAGCATCGATATCTTTGTTTTCATTGTGTGTCAATGACTGCTCCAAAGTCCTGCAGGCCTTTTGTACAGTGGGGCACTGAAATTTCAAGGGATACCATGGGATACAGGGGAAACTGGGGTGACCCACCAAAGGGAGTATAGGAGAGCAACCACAGCTAGGAGGGAGAGAGGAGATTTTTTTGGGGGGGAGCCCACAAGAAAAGTATGGGTGCACTGGGGTCAAAAGTCATATGGGAGAAAGTGGGGGCAAGGAGAAGACTGAAGGGGTCCTAAAGGTGGAGGAGAGCACAGAGGCTACCCAGCCCCACAGCTTCAGAAAGATCACCATTAGGGTCTGTAGTGAAGTCAGCAAGGGAAGCCGGGAGGAAGGATCTGGCAGAAGATAGGAGGAGGGGCTGAGAGAGAACCAGAGTCAGGTGGGGCAAGAGTGGGGAGCCATTGGGCAGAGAGGTTGCTACCTGGAAGAGAAAAAGGAATTGGTTCATTAGTGTAAACGCAAGGGTGGAAGATGGTAGCACAGCAGGTGGAGCAGTATGGGGAGAGGGCTGGGAGTGGGAACTGAAGGAGATGGCAAGGAAGGAGGGTGGGAGGGAGGGAGGGAGGAGGGGTCAGTGGAAAAGGAAAACTGGCTGGTGGCCAAGAGAGGGAGAGATGAATTGGGAAGCGGTCAATGGCAGTGGAAGGACAGTGCAGAAGCAGTGGATTGAGTCTCTGTTTGAGAGGAAGGGGACATTGAAGAAAGGGGGCAAAGTGAAGGAGAAGCAAAAAGAGGGGAGTCCTGGGAAGATGGGGCAGGAGGCAATTGAGAGAAGAAAGAGAGAGAGGGAAGGAAGGGTGGTAGAGGGGTGGAACGAGTCGATATAAAAGTGAGCAGGCTGCTAAGGTTGGGTGGGTAGTTTTCGTGGTGAAAGAGATGGGGAGAGGGGACAGAAGAGGCCCCTGAATGAGAAGAAGTGACATTTCTTCTACACGTGAAGCTCTGGCGAGCATCTATTTTGCCACCGTTACACTTTGAGTGTGGAGATTGCAGAACTGCTTCCAAACTTAATGTGGTAAAGGGGCAAACTAGGCACTGTCTGCTTTCTGGGCAATGAGGGAGAAGGAGACAAGTCTCCGTGCAGGAAAAGTGTGTGTGAAGTGACCCTAGGCTAAGCAGAGGATGGAGGGGGGAAAGGCAGAAGTTCCCAAGGAAAGAAGGACAGCGATAAGAGAGTAGAGAAGGGAATTGTGGCAACACATAGAAGCGGGGAAGGAGAGGAGACCATGAAGAAGGAAGAAAGGAGAAGAGGAAGTGGGTTGATGAGGAAGACGAAGTCAGCAGAAGAATGCAAAGGGGTAGGAGGGAAGGATGTGAGGCTGTGACAGAGAAGAAATGAATGAAGGATGAGAATGAATGGAGGGCAGAAAAGAGGTGAGGGAGGGAGGCCAGAGATGAATGGGTATCCTAGGACTTGGAGATACTGAGGGCAGATCTGCATGGACAGGCACTTGGAGATGATAATGGAGCGCCAGGGGTGATGGCATGAAGCCTGCAGTGAAGGACTGCGGTGATGGTCCACAGGGGTCAAAAAACGATGGTGGCAGAAGGCTATGGAGGGAACTGAAAAAGAGAAGGGGATGCAGAGGGCAGGAGAGTGGGGGGGGAAGAGATGGGGGGTAGAAGGAGGGAAGGCTGTGTGTAAGGATGGAAGGGATGGAGTGAGAGTGACAGAAAGAGATAATGGCAGAGGGATGCAGTGGCAATGCCGGTCATTACGGGAGGATGGGGGGAAGGAAGGAGAGGAGAGTGGAGAAGCGTACATGGATGGTGAGGAAGAAGGAGTGAGGATGGCAGGGGCCTCGGGGAGCAGACAATGGAAGGGACGGCAGCCAGAGTGCAGTGTCAGCGTGCGGATGGATGGTGGGACGGGAGCGATGGAGGACAGCGAGCGGAGGGAGAGTGGCCGAGGCTGCGGAGGACTGGCAGAGCAGCCATCCTCATTCACCTTCCCTGTCCCTCTCTCACCCTCTCTTTCGCAGACCCCGGAGCATGCTCCGCGGGCTCTTTCTCTGCCAACTCCTGCCTCCTCCTCCTCCTGCTGCTGCCTATGATTAGGGTATGTAGGGAGGGTCCCTTGTGTTAATTTTCTTATGCAAAAATAACAAAGGGTTTAGCAACAGAGAACCATTATTGATTAACAAACTGCCAGGGACTGGGAATCTTCGGAGGCAACTATCTTGGCCTGGGTGCAGGGTGGAGCGGGACGGGAGGCTTTTGGGATGCCCCCACCCGCTTCTCCTGAGGGAATCTAGCCCCTCACCCCCCCATGTGGCTTCTTCTCCCCTCGCGCCCCAGCGTTGCTTTTCTTAATGGCAACGCTCCCCTCATGCACTCCTCCTCCGCCGCCCGCCTGGGCTTCTCTGCCTCCTCTTGGATTGGCTGGCTGGATTGGCTGGGAGGGCATGACGCGCCGCGGCTGGGCGCCTGGAGCCGGCTGCCTCCAGGCTGCAGCACCTCGCTCGCCGCCCCGAACAGGAGCAGCGGGCGGCGCAGGCACAGCTGTTCCTGGACACCGCTGCTGGGCGTGCGCTGGGAGCGTCCTGTATTACATGGCGCCACTAAACCAAATAGTAGAGACGGGTCTGGTGGGGGGGGCAGGCTGGCCAGCGCCCCCTCCATTTTGGCGCTCTAGGCAATTGCCTAGTTGGCCTTAATGGACGCGCCGGCCCTGCCTGTATGAGTCAGTTGAGGCTTTTTAAGTGTTCCACGGTCAATGAAGCTCTTTTCACACACCATACATTTAGAAGGATTTTCTCTTTAAAAAAATTTTTTTTTATTCATCTTTCAAAAAGAAATGCAAACATAATATAACAAATACAAAAAGAAACACATAACAATTTTTTCTTATATATTCCTAACATACTTCCTCTCACATCTTAAAAGTGACTTCCCTCGATCTCCTTCTTCTGGGTTTCATTGTCAATCTTCGTTGGCAATTTCATATGCAATCACCTTCTAATATTTCTTTCTATCTTTCTATTTTATAAAGTAATTTCCTTACTGAAAGCCTATAACTACTTCACTAGGGTATCTAGAATTTAAATACAACAATATTTTTTCAAATAACATCTAAATTGCTTCTAATCTTCCTGCACTGATTCCTTTCCTTGGTCGCATAATCTCGCTGTCAGATCAGCAAATTCCATAAAGTCCATCATCTTCATTTGCCATTCTTCTATGTAGGCATCTCTTGATTTCTCCACTCGGTACACTTTGACCATAAAACTAAGAAACGATAGCTGATGAAGAATAAACAAAACAGGGCCTTGTCCTCTGGAGTTAACAATCATTGTAACTGGAATTTGTTTTATACTTTCAACAACAAAAATAGAGAAAACCATTGTTTATTACTGTCCTGGCCTGAGTCCTTGCAACCTTTCTACTTTATTTCCTGTATTCTTCTACCATAGGCATTTCTTGATTTCTCCAATTCTTGGCAATTAGTATTCTTGCTGCTGTTGTGGCATACAGAAAGAAAGTAATATCTTTTTTGGGAATTTCTTCCCCTATGATTCCCAATAGAAAGGCTTCTGGCTTAATAAAAGTGTTTTTCAACACTTTTTTCATTTCATTATAAATCCTTTCCCAGAAGTCCCTTATCTTGGGACACATCCACCACATATGATAAAAGGTTCCTTCTTTCTCTTTACACTTCCAACATTTGTTATTTGATGTATGATACATTTTTGCAAGTTTTACCAGGGTTAAATACCATCTATACATCATTTTCATCATATTTTCTCTCAACGCTGCACATGCAGTAAACCTATAACCTTTTTTCCATAACCTCCAACAGAATATTGTGCCCCACATCTTTAGCCCAATCAATCATCACCGATTTCACTTGTTCATTTTTCGTGTGCCATTCCAGCAATAAATTATACATTCTAGAAAGATTTTTACTCTTTGATTCCAACAATTCCGTTTCCAATCTGGATTTGTCAATTTGAAAACCTGTCTTATTATCAACTTTAAACATTTCGTTAATCTGATGGTACTGTAACCAATCGTTTAACTTGTCTTTAAGTTGTTCATAAGGCTTTAATTTAAACTTGTTTCCTTCTTGCAGCAACAAATCACTATATTTCAACCACTTAGTCTCCATAGTTAACTTTTTCCGTGCCTTGGCCTCTAATGGAGAGATCCATGGAGGTGTTTTCCTTGCTTGTATCTCCTTCATAAAACCTTATATCTCATCCAAACATTAAACAATTACTTTTTAATTACATGATTTTTAAAACCTTTATGTGCTGTTATCTTGTCATACCATAAATAAGCATGCCAACCAAACACATTATCATAACCTTCCAAATCTAGCAAATATGATGCTGTCTCAAAGTATAACTTTAAATCTGGCATGGAGAAGCCACCTCTTTCTTTACTATCTGTCAGTAATTTAAACTTAATTATTTGTTTCCTCCCCCCCCCCCGGTGCCAGATAAATTTGGACAATACCTTTTGCCATTCCTTGAAACATTTCACATTGTCAATAATAGGCAATAGTTGAAATAAAAACAGCATATTTGGCAATAAATTCATTTTCACGGCAGAAATTCGGCCTAACAAAGATAATCTGTAACCAAGTCATTGGGTAGGGTCTTTTTCTCTATAGGAATCTTCTGCAATCCATTAAAGTTCAGAAAATGCTCTGTCTTCCTTTTCCTTCATATAGCTGCTTATAGTATTTCTGAAATTTATTTCTAATCTATGCAGGGTTCTCAATACATTTCCCATCAACTGTTATATATGTAACTGTATTCTCCTTCTGTCTCTTCTTCAATTGCCATGCTAGCAATTTACCACATTTGCAGATTCAAAAGTCCTTTGTTTCATTAACTTAATCTTCCATTCTATCTCCTGACTGATAATTTGTGAATACTGAAATTGCAAATCTTTAATCTCTTTTTGAATCTGTTGATTTTTTATGATAGGCTTTAATTTTTTCTCTTTCTCCTTCAATTTTGACAGAATGTTTTCTTTTTTCTCATTCTGTAAGGTAAGGGTAAAGGGACCCCTGACCATTAGGTCCAGTCATGTCCGACTCTGGGGTTGCAGTGCTCATCTTGCATTACTGGCCGAGATAGCCGCCATACAGCTTCCAGGTCATGTGGCCAGCATGACTAAGACACTTCTGGTGAACCAGAGCAGCGCACGGAAATGCCGTTTACCTTCCCACTGGAGTGGTACCTATTTATCTACTTGCACTTTGACGTGCTTTCGAACTGCTAGGTGGACAGGAGCTGGGACTGAGCAACAGGAGCTCACCCCGCCACGGGGATCCGAACCGCCGACCTTCTGATCAGCCAGCCCTTGGCTCAGTGGTTTAACCCACAGCGCCACCCGCGTCCCTCATGCTGTACTTTCTTCCAAATTGAATTTTGTTGGATTAGGAAACCTCTCATGACTGCTTTACTTGCATCCCAAACGACCCTCAAGACTGTTGCTGTATTAATATTTAAATCAAAGTAATCCATTAAAGTCTTTTGGACCTTATTCACTATCTGCTCATTTCTGAATAACACATCATTCATTCTCCATCTAAAAGACCCTGCAGAGTTAATTTTAATTCCAGAAAAACAGCATTGTGATCTGAACAAGTCTTTGGAAGGATCTCTGCTTTTATCGCCTTTGGAACAAGGTCTTTTGTAATCCAGATGCAGTCGAGGCAGCTAAGGGATTGATTTGGTTCAGAAAAACACGTGAAGTCTTTTTCTGTTGGATATTTTAATCTCCAAATATACAATAGATCCATATTGTCCACCAGTTCAAAGAAAGTTTTGGGTAGTCTTCCACCATTTGAAACCTTTTGTCTCTGTGTTCTATCCATTTAAGTGGAGACAACTCCATTTAAATCACCTAGCAATCCAAATAGTCCAAGAACCTGGTTCCAAGGTTTTTGAAAAAATGATGTAAATTAAGCTTTCCACTTCTTCTGAAGCTCTTTCCACACTCCATACATTCAAATGGTTTGTCCCCTGTGTGAGTTCATTCCTGTGAACGAAGGTGTGAACTGTCACTGAAGCTTTTTCCGCACTTCATGCATTTAAATGGTTTTTCGTATGTGAATCCGTTGATGTTTTCTAAGTGCTCCACTCTCACTGAAGCTTTTTCCGCACTCCATACATTTGAATGGCTTCTCTCCTGTGTGGGTCAATTGATGTGTCCTAAGGTGTGAACTCTGACTGAAGCACTTTCCACACTCCATGCATTTATATGGTTTCTCGCCTGTGTGAGTTCGTTCATGTGAACGAAGGTGTGAACTGTCACTGAAGCTCTTTCCACACTCCATGCATTCAAATGGTTTTTCCCCTGTGTGACTTCGATGATGGATTCTAAGTGCTCTACTATCAATAAAACTCTTTCCACATTCCATGCATTTCAATGGTTTCTCCCCTGTGTGAGTCCGTTGATGTCTTCTTGCTGCTCCACTAAAAGTGAAACTCTTTCCACACTCCATACATTTATATGGTTTTTCCCCTGTGTGAATTTGATGATGTTTTCTAAGTGTTCCACTGTCACTGAAGCTCTTACCACACTCCATGCAATTAAATGGTTTCTCCCCTGAGTGAGTCCGTTGATGTACACGAAGGCTTGAACACCGGTTGAAGCTCTTTCCGCACTCCATACATTCAAATAGTTTCTCCCCTGTGTGAATCTGTTGATGAATTCTAAGTTTTCTACTGTCACTGAAGCTCTTTCCGCACTTCATGCATCCAAACAGTTTCTCCCCTGTGTGAATCTGTTGATGAATTCTAAGTTTTCCACTCTCACTGAAGCTCTTTCCGCACTCCATGCAATTAAATGGTTTCTCCCCTGTGTGAGTCCGTTGATGTTTTGTAAGTGTTCCACTTCTATTGAAGCTTTTTCCACACTCCATGCATTTATACGGTTTCTCCCCTGTGTGAATCAGTTTATGATTTCTAAGTGTTCCACGGAAACGGAAACTCTTTCCACACTCCATACAATTAAATGGTTTCTCCCCTGTGTGAGTCTGTTGATGGATTCTAAGGCTTCCACTTGTACTGAAGCTCTTCTCGCACTCTGTACATTTATATGGTTTCTCCCCTGTGTGAGTCCGTTGATGTTTTGTAAGTGTTCCACTGTCACTGAAGCTCTTTCCGCACTCCATGCATTCAAATGGTTTCTCTCCTATGTGAGTTCGTTGATGTACACGAAGATGTGAACACCGGTTGAAGTTCTTTCCACACTCCATACATTTATATGGTTTCTCCCCTGTGTGAGTCCGTTGATGGATTCTAAGGCTTCCACTACTACTGAAGCTGTTTCCGCACTCCATACAATTAAATGGTTTCTCCCCTGTGTGAGTCCGTTGATGGATTCTAAGTGTTCCACTTTGACTGTAGCTCTTTCCACACTCCATACATTTATATGGTTTCTCCCCTGTGTGAGTCTGTTGATGTTTTTTAAGTGTTCCACTGTCACTGAAGCTCTTTCCGCACTCCATGCATTCAAATGGTTTCTCACCTGTGTGAGTCCGTTGATGTCTTCTAAGGTGTTGACTCTGACTGAAACTCTTTCCACACTCCATGCATTTAAATGGTTTCTCACCTGTGTGAGTTCGTTCATGTGAACGAAGCTTCGAACTCCAGTTGAAGTTCTCTCCACACTCCATACATTTAAATTGTTTCTTCCCTGTATGAGTCTGTTGATGTTTTCTAGGTGTTCCACTAACAGTGAACCTTTTTCCTCGCTCCATAGCCTGAAATGGTTTCTCTACTGTCTGAGTTCATTGATTTGACATTTGTGTGTTCATCAACTAAATCACATGCCACATTCCATGCATTTCAATGGTTTCTTTGCTAATCTTTATGAAACTTCAGATGTCTCCCAGAATTCTGACTGTCCTCTCCACCACTGCCTTCGGAGCGCATGGAAAATAAAGTCCTGTTCCGATTTCATGGAAGAGAACAAAGGAATATGAAACACAGAAATTTCTGTTAGCACTTTTTCCTATTTTAACATCTTATACAATCTCCCATGTGCTCCCCATGTCATAGAATCATAGAATTGGAGAGTTGAAAATGACCCTGGGAGCCATCTACTCCAACCCCCTGCAATGCAGTAATTTCGAAGAACATGTCTTCTATTTGTCTGGTTCATAGTTTCTAATGACATATTTCATCCTCTGCATACTCATCCTCCACCCCGGGCCATATTTTTCCTCATTCAACCTCTATGTTTTTATTAATCACCTGCACAGTCTGTTGGGCCTCAGGAGGTCCATATTGACCATTTTGGAAGAGCCTGGTTTGAGTCATTTTTAGGGACTGTTGTGTGAGCCTGTCAGAGAACGAGGAAGAAGGCTTGGTGCTTGCGGTCAGCTGAAGGAGTGCTCAGGTAGGAGAATGTTTTTGGATCTAGACCTCCATCTGTCAGCCTTGTTGGGGCGGGCGAGTGTTCATTTTTTCCAGAAATAACTGAAAGTTTTGGAAAGTTCCAGGACACATTTTAGGTTTTTCTTGCAGGACAATAAACCAATAATTAAATATAAAATTATATCGAATAATTAGGAGAGAGGTCGATTCTAGCTGCCAGATTTACGTTTTTACTGTGAGGCAACATGCCTCTGCTGGTTAAGTAGTGGGTAATACTGAAAGAGCTCTATGAATCAGATTATTAGGAAAATCCTTTTTACAGTATGGGCTAAATATAAGAATCTACTTACAGAGATCTTTTGGACTTTTCACAAGAAGAAATAAAACTGAATAAACAGAATGAGGTGAGAGGTGCAGTGGCATCAAATAATCTTAATTAAACAAGATAAGCAGAGGTTTTTTGACTGAAAGTTCAAAATTTGAAAGAAATATTATTGAGAGCAAAGAGAAAGTGATTTTCAAAATGTTCGAGACACTATTGGATTGGGAAACAAAAACAGGTAAAATCAGCAATGATACAGTGTCCAGAAATATAGGTCAGAAATAAAGCTGGCCAATATATTGATATATCATTAAAGACCAGCTTGAAGTTAACATTGTGATAACTATTTCCTAATATTTGAGCTGGCAATATATTGAGAATCACGTTTGTACGGGCCAGAATATATCTAGTTTTAAACAACACAATAACTCACCAGCCATATTTCGTAATGTTATCATCACCAAAACTCACAATATCACTTGTGGTTTATCACCAGCTAAACATCACAATCCCCTTCATGGATCACTGCCTTGTCGTGGCGAAGGGGCTTGAACAACTCAGGGAAGCTATGGACAGGTCAAGATGGACAGGTCATAGCGGAGAGTTTGAACCAAACGTGATCCACCTGGAGGAGAAACCCGCAAGCCACTCCAGTATCCCTGCCAAGAAAACTCCATGGACAAAGCAGAAGACATCAAGAAGAGGTGGCAAGAATACACAGAGGAATTATACCAGAAAGATATGGAGGTCTCATACACCCCAGGTAGTGTGGTTGCTGACCTTGAGCCAGACATCCTGGAGAGTGAAGTCAAATGGGCCTTAGAAAGCACTGCTAACAACAAGGCCAGTGGAAGTGATGATATTCCAGCTGAACTATTTAAAACTTTAAAAGATGATGCTGTTAAGGTGCTACACTCAATATGCCAGCAAGTTTGGAAAACTCAGCAGTGGCCAGAGGATTGGAGAAGATCAGTCTACATCCCAATCCCAAAGAAGGGCAGTGGCAAAGTATGCTCCAACTACCGCACAATTGCTCTCATTTCACACACCAGCAACGTTATGCTTAAAATTCTACAAGGCAGGCCTAAGCAGTATGTGGACTGAGAACTCCCTGAAGTGCAAGCTGGATTTCGAAGGGGCAGAGGAACCAGAGACCAAATTGCAAACATGCGCTGGATTATGGAGAAAGCTAGACAGTTCCAGAAAAACATCTACTTCTCCTTCATTGACTACGCAAAGGCATTTGACTGCGTCGACCACAGCAAACTATGGCAAGTTCTTAAAGAAATGGGAGTGCCTGATCACTTCATCTGTCTCCTGATAAATCTTGTCTATGTGGGACAAGAAGCTACAGTTAGAACTGGATATGGAATAACTAATGGGTTCAAAATTGGGAAAGGAGTAGAACAAGGCTGTATATTGTCTCCCTGCTTATTTAACTTATATGCAGAATTCATCATGCGAAAGGCTGGACTGGATGAATCCTAAGCCGGAATTAAGATTGCCCGAAAAAATATCAACAACCTCAGATATGATGATCACTGCAGATGGTGACAGCAGTCACGAAATTAAAAGACACCTGCTCCTTGGGAGAAAAGCAATGACAAACCTAGACAGCATCTTAAAAAGCAGAGACATCACCTTGCCAATAAAGGTCCATGTAGTTAAAGCTATGGTTTTCCCAGAAGTGATGTATGGAAGTGAGAGCTGGACCATAAAGAAGGCTGATCACCGAAGAATTGATGCTTTTGAATTATGGTGCTGGAGGAGACTCTTGAGAGTCCCATGGACTGCAAGAAGATAAAACCTATCAATTCTGAAGGAAATCAGGCCTGAGTGCTCACTGGAAGATCAGATCCTGAAGCTGGGAAAGATGGAGGGCACAAGGAGAAGGGGATGACAGAGGCCGAAATGGTTGGACAGTGTTCTCGAAGCTACTAACATGAGTTTGGCCAGACTGCGAGAGGCAGTGAAGGATAGGCGTGCCTGGCGTGCTCTGGTCCATGGGGTCACGAAGAGTCGGACATGACTGAACTACTGAACAACAACAAACCTCACTATATCACCAGGTAAAGGTTGTCATGTTATCACCAGCTAAACATTGCAATCTACCACAATGTCCGAAATAAGGATGGAACTATACAGAGGCGTATAGATAAATGACAATATTATCAATCATCACACACTCAGTTTCATCAAAACAAAATAAAATAAAAAATTCATTCCAGTAGCACCTTAAAGACCAACTAAGTTTGTTCTTGGTATGAGCTTTCGTGTGCATGCACAATCAGTAGGCAAACCAAGATGCACCCCAAAAGGACTTTTGGGTTTGGGTTCGGTTACCAAATGGTGGTATTCAGGACAATCCAAAGTATGGATATGAGTCATTTGTGAATACAGATAATGTGGGACTGTCCGACGACCGCCAGCAAGGAGACAGGGGAATAAGTGGTGCTGGAAGGGGAGGGGTCTCTGTCGAGGCTCCTCCCCCTTCCATTAACCCTTCCATGGACTCCCTCTCTCAGTTTCCCCAGTCAAAAGTGACCCAGCCAGGTGCCCCACGACCCCAGGGATTCTTGCCAGGGGGAAACCAGGTGAATGGGGGGCCTCAACTCAACCCCCAGGCCTACTTGGGGTATGGGGGTCTTCATGAAGACCCCCCCTCCCATAGGGATTTCCCTTCCCGCCAAGGCGCCCAAGGGGGTGCAGGGCACCTGAGCGTCTCTCGGCCCCCCAGGAAAGAGAGACGGGAGTTTGGTGATGCTGCTGCCAAGGAGATCTTGTAAGGGAAACCCTGCAGGTGTCGGGTCCCCACTTGGCAGCTGGATCGCATGGATCAGGGTCCCTGTCGGTGGACACCAGGGAGGGCACTTTCTTTGGGGGGGGGTCCTCTCTTTGTCCTCCCCTCCCCCTCTTATCCCGCCCCTCCCCATTTCCCCACTCTCCCTCTTTACCTCCTGGTCCTCCGCCTCCCTGGCTCCAGATTATTCCGCTTTCCTAGTGTGCAACAGAAAGGGCGGGGGGGGTGGTTCTCCACTGACGCCCCTCCAGTCTTTTCCTGGAAACGTCGGGCACATTTAGCAGCGTCACTTCCGGTTCCTTTTCGGGGGGGCGCTTGCCCCTAGAGCTACAGTAATAGAGCAGCCCCTTCCTGTGTTGGGATGGGAAGTGGGGAGTCTCAGTGGGGGCGGCAGGGAGGGTGACTCCAGAGGGGAGGGGAGGGAAGTTTTGAAAGCTTCAACCACCATAGTTTTTTTTTTTTTAGGGAGGGGGGGGTCTCCTTCTGTGCCGGGGACTGAACCTGGGACCTCCTTCTGCATGCAAAATACTGAACCTGGGACCGCCTTCTGCATGCAGAGCAACGGCTCCACCGCTGATCTATGCCCGCCCGCCCCCCTAGCAAAGCTCAGCTTCAAACACCAGTCCCCCCCCCTTTAAAAAAACTACCCACTGGATTCCCTCGCCGGGGTAAAATGAGTGCAGTAATGACGGACCTGTCAACCCAATGAGGACAGAGATGAATATTCTTTCCAGTAGCACCTTAGAGACCAACTGAGTTTGTTCTTGGTATGAGCTTTCGTGTGCATGCACACTTCTTCAGATACACCAGATATTAAATATATATAGTTTGGTCTGGTGACTTCAGTTTCAGTGCATCTGAAGAAGTGTGCATGCACACGGAAGCTCATACCAAGAACAAACTCAGTTGGTCTCTAAGGTGCTACTGGAAATAATTTTCTATTTTGTTTCGACTATGGCAGACCAACACGGCTACCCACGTGTAACTGGAGAGATGAATATGATACTCTGCCCCCTTCATGCTCCGGAGGACTTTCTGCGGGGGACTGAGATATCCTTTGAAAGGGGGGCGGATTCCTGGACTGCAGAATCCTTCGTCACACAGACTGATTTCATTCATACACAGATCCCTGGATAGCTAGCTGTCAATACTGTTGAAACCAGTTTCATTGGAGGGGGGGGGGAGGATCGAGAAGAATCCCCTGCTAGGGGACTGGAGGAGTCCAGAGGCTGACTGGGGTCAGACATGGCTGCTCTTTTGCTCTCTGTATCTTTCCAGCTCCTGAAGTTGAGGCTCCAGTACTTTGGCCACCTCATGAGAAGAGAAGACTCCCTAGAAAAGACCCTGATGTTGGGAAAGATGGAGGGCACAAGGAGAAGGGGACGACAGAGGATGAGATGGTTGGACAGTGTTCTCGAAGCTACTAACATGAGTTTGGCCAAACTGCGAGAGGCAGTGAAGGATAGGCGTGCCTGGCGTGCTCTGGTCCATGGGGTCACGAAGAGTCGGACACGACTGAACGACTGAACAACAACAACAACAACATCTTTCCAGCTCAGGGCTTAGTGGTAAATGTGATATTTCAGCCATAAATGAGTGGCTTCCTTCCTCCCAGTCTGCTCCTCTTCTCCCTCTGACCCCTCATTGCCGTCCCACCACCAGCCCCCTGGCTCTGACCCTTCTGCCCCTCAAGGTTCCCCGGCTGCTGCCTCCCACCTCTCCTCTGCATCCAGCTGGTTCATAACAGCAACAGCAGCAATGAAGTAATAATATTAATCATGCGCACTGTGCTCTGCTGGCAGGGACAGTGGACGGGCCCATGGCTGTGTTAACGGAGGAATCCGAGGGCTTTCTTGGACAAACTGAAGACCACTACCAAAGTTTAGAGCAAACAGCAGCCAGTAGGCTTGGTCTTTATTCAATGGACGAAATCGGCTTCCAAAAGGAAAGCGGGGTTTCCGAGCCTAACCCCTTATCTACAGGGAGAGGCTGTTTAATTAAAAGGGTTACTGGGGTGGCTAAGAAGAAAGTGTATAGGGTTGTGCTTATGGAACGTGTTGGGGGGGGGGTTCCTACAACAGTTGAAAAGGTTTGCTGACCCCTGCTGTAGATATTTATTAAGCACTTGCCTCAGGAGGTCCATATCAACCGTTTTGGGAGACCCAGGTCTGAATCTTTTCCAGGGACTGTGGTATGGGGTCTGTCAGAGAACTAGTGACCAGGCTTGGGGTCGGCAGAATAAGTGCTTGAGGCACTGGACCAGAGTGATCCAAGCCATGAGGGCAAAGCTAGCAAGTCACGTACGCAGAAAACTAGGCCATGTACGTCGAAAACTCAGCACTCCTCCGCACCTGTTGTTATTGCCTGCTAGAGCTAACGGCTAAGGAAGTAGCTAACCACAAGGCCAAACCACAAGGCTAAGGAAGTAGTAGCCATAGCAACAGCAGCTGCTAAGTAGGTGGTTGTTGTTTTTCAGTCGTTCAGTCGTGTCCGACTCTTCGTGACCCCATGGACCAGAGCACGCCAGGCACGCCTATCCTTCACTGCCTCTTGCAGTTTGGCCAAAATCATGTTAGTAGCTTCGAGAACACTGTCCAACCATATCGTCCTCTGTCGTCCCCTTCTCCTTGTGCCCTCCATCTTTCCCAACATCAGGGTCTTTTCTAGGGAGTCTTCTCTTCTCATGAGGTGGCCAAAGTACTGGAGCCTCAACTTCAGGATCTGTCCTTCCAATGAGCACTCAGGGCTGATTTCTTTAAGGATGGATAAGTCTGATCTTTTTGCAGTCTCAAGAGTCTCCTCCAGCACCATAATAGGTTAAGTATGTTACTGCCAGCTAAGTAGGTCACTGCCCTATAGGGTAAAAGCTATGCAGCGCCACCTACTGAAACAAATAAGGCAGCCAGATGGGTGTAGTCCATCCTGAAAGGCTAAGAAAAGACTACAAGAAGGCTGGGCTTTGCAATACATCAGTATTCGTAGACAGTGGCGTAGCTAGCCTCTGCGCTGCTGGGGGCGGCGGCAGCGCAGAGGCACCCCCCTGGGGGAGGGGCACGACGCGTGCGTCGCGACGTCATCATGACGTCACGACGCACGTGGATGCAGAAAGGGGGATTTCCCCCTTTCCGAGGATTTTTTTTGGCGGGGGGTGGTGGCCAGCGAGGAGGGTGTGACAAGCGTGACACCCCCCCTCGCTGATCGACCCCCCTCGCCGAAAAAAGCAGCGGAAAGGCGAAAAAGAAGCAGAGCCGGCGCCTGTTCTGCTTCCTTTCCCTGCCCCCCACCGGTTTTTTTTCAGCGGGGGGGGGGGTGGCCAGCGAGGAGGGGGTGACAAATTTGACACCCCCCTCGCTGGTCGGCCCCCCCACCGAAAAAAGCGGCGGGAAGCACCCCGTCCGTGTGCTGCTGCTCCCACGGCGACGGAGCGAGCGGCGGTGCGTGGGGGTGACATGCGGCGGCCCCTCCCCCCACTCCCCACGCACCACCGGTCACCCTGGGAGGAGCAGCGCTGCACAGACGGGGTGCTCGCTCAGCCAGCACCCCGTCCATGCAGCGCTGCCACTCCCGGGGTGACAGAGGGAGCGGCGGCGTGTGGGAGTGGCGGGAGGGGCCGCTGCTTGTCACCCCCACCCGCCGCTTGTTATTCTGTCACTGGGGGCGTACCGCCCCCACCGCCCCTCCCCAACGACGCCCTGTGGTTCTCAACTACCTTCCCTTTAGGCAAATAAGTGGCTCACTTGGCTTCACTGTCCAGCCTTCTGCATGACAGGAGAATAAACAAACAGTTTCCTCTTCCACAGGACAGTGTTCTCGAAGCTACTAACATGAGTTTGGCCAAACTGCGAGAGGCAGTGAAGGATAGGCGTGCCTGGCGTGCTCTGGTCCATGGGGTCACGAAGAGTCGGACACGACTGAACGATGAACAACAACAACAACCTTGATTGTGGGAATGAAAGGAAAATGACTTTAGAGAGAGGAAGTAGAACCAGAGATGTTTCCACCAGGAAAGATTTAAAAGGTACCGTAGGTGTAAAGAAAAAACCCAAATCAGGTTCGTTTTTCCTGTCTCAATTTCTTCACCTGGATTGTGACTCAGAATCTTAGCCACCATTCCATTCTGTACATCTTCTGGAATATAAACCAGAAATCTTTTGAAATATCATCCAGACAATTTTGGTATTATTTCTCTGAATACCAGGGGCTGGGAATCCTGAGATGGGGGAGAGCTTTGGCACTCAGGCCCTGCTGGGGGGGGGGAGTTTCTCCTTGGCTGGTCTTTGTGAGAAGAGGATGCTGGACAAGTTGGGCCCTGGTCCTGATCCATCAGCACTTTCTTATGTTCCCACAACCTGAAACGAGACCTACAAAGATACATTCTCAGAGCCAAGTGGAAGTACATACCACCAGGACTGTTCTTCCTTCCTGGCAACATCACTTCCAAACCAAGAATTCTTCCCTCACTTTTCCTTGAATATCTGCTATGGGTCTAATCAGGGGTCAGCAAACTTTTTCAGGAGGGGGCCAGTCCACTGCCCCTCAGACCTTGTGGGGGGCCAGACCCACCCCCTCCCAAAACCACCCCCCAAAAGCCCCCCCCGTTGGGTTTAAAATTATACCTAAGCCGGTCTGATGTCAGTACTGTTTGTTTAAGAAATAGAAGTTACAGGTGCCGGTGTTTTGTTCTCAATTGGCTGAAGCGTGGGCGTTACTCTGAGTATATAAGGCTCTGTTGCAAAGCGTTTAGTGCTCCTAGCCTTGGGAGTTGGTGGGGGTTTGAAGGCTGGGTGTATGGTATGATTTGGTAAGATGTTTAGCAGTTACTAAAGAGGATAGACAAGGAACGCAGGAAGAGGAGACAGGAGGAAGTCCAGTGCAATGTGAGGAAGAAATATTAGGAATAAGATATATATGTATGCTATTATGTTTGTTTTTGTTAATTTTTATGTAATTGTAGGTATGTGTATTTTTTGTATGTATTTTGTGTTTAAAATGTTCAATAAATATTATTATTTTTTTAAAAAAAATAATGTTGGGAGTATGGGAGTGAAAGTTCTTAGATAAAGTACAGTTGATTTAGTATCTGAAGAAGCGTGCATGCACACGAAAGCTCATACCAAGAACAAACTCAGTTGGTCTCTAAGGTGCTACTGGAAATAATTTTTTATTTTGTTTCGACTATGGCAGACCAACACGGCTACCTACCTGTAACTAGTGTAATAGAGTTTCTGAAAAAGGCTAGAAACTGACGGAGAGTTTTTTTACTTTGTTTATGTAAATTAAACTCTAGTTTGAGAAAGCCTTCCTCCCCACCCCCCCACCCCCGGTGCCTGCTTTAGTCAAGTTAATTTTTCTGTTGCGTTTATTCTTTAACTCTGCAGGAAGCATACTTTAATGGGCCACAGTTAACTGGGGTGTAAGTTCTTCTTTTGCACCATTTAGTTCAGTACCCAGTTATTTTTTCCCCGGCGATGCCACTCTTGCCGCAGCTGCCTCGTCTTCGGCAGCGTCGGCGTCCTCTGCCTCGGTGGAGCGCAGAGCCCATGCCGCTGGCCTGGGTGGCAGAGGCAGCCTCTGTGCCACTGCCGCTTCCTTCCCACTTGGCCGCTTCCTCCCGCTCAGCCGCCTCAGTGGGAAGGGGCGGCACCCAGAGGCGCCAGTGGCTTCCGATTGGCTGCAGGAGCCGCGCCCGCATTGCAGAATTCAGTCTCCGGGCGGCGAGGCCTCCGCGCTGCGCCTGTTTAGCCCGGGGACTGACCGAGCAGGCAGTAGGGTCCGCAAGATTCGCAGGCCGGATTAATGAGCCCGGTGGGCCGGATATGGCCCATGGGCCTTAGTTTGCCAACCTCTGGTCTAATTTGGGGCTGGCATAAAGAAAAACCGCTCTTTTTTCATTTTATCTGAAGGTATAAATAGGTATATTATTGTGGGGCTGCCATACGTCTGGATTTTGCTGAGATTTCCAAGGTGGAATTGATGTCCGGGGGGGGGGGGGCGGATTTCCAAAAGATGGCACTTAGTCCTGGATTTAAGACAAGTCAATTGATAACTCATGGGCGTTTTGGGGCCTTGTCTAAAACAAACAAACAAACAAACAAACAAGCTCTACAGTTTTGGGAGTATCCTGGTGTTACTTTCTGAAATATGGCAACCCTAATTATCCTGGTCTCTGCTTGAACTGAAACTCCCTTTTAGAGCTCAGTCGGTAGAGCATGAGTCTCTGAATCTCAGGGTCGTGGGTTTGAGCCCCACTTTGGGCAAAATATTCCTGCACTGCAGGGGGTTGGACTAGATGACCCTTGTGGCCCCTTCCAACTCTACAATTCTAGGATTCTACTATGTGTAGAGCAGTGTTTTTCAACCACTGTTCCGCGGCACACTAGTGCGCCGCGAGATGTTGCCTGGTGTGCCGTGGGAAAATTACTTTATATATAGTCAATATAGGCACAGAGTTAATTTTTTTAACATTTTCCAATGGTGGTGTGCCTCGTGATTTTTTTCATGAAACAAGTGTGCCTTTGCCCAAAAAAAGGGTTGAAAAACACTGGTGTAGAGGAAGGATCGCCCTCTTGTGGGCAGTGGTGGAATGATGTAATGTTGGTTGGTGGGAACTGTTCTTGAGTATACATACATACAAGGGCACAACAGGGTCTTCCTTGCAGGCTGAAGTGGTGCAGTCCAGAGACACAGGCTAAACCCCTGGGGGTGAGGGGGTGGCAGAGACCTTGGGCACAAAGATCTCTCCCGCCACTCCCCACCCTTTCAACACCAAATATAGCAGCACTTTACCTGGAGCAAAAAGGGCACTCTTTAGGTGGGAGAGCTGTGAGGAGAAACAGGCCATGTCACACACACACACCCCTGCAAAAGTTCCCCACACCTGAGGAGCCCTCTGCAGTGCAACTGTGCACCCAGTTGCCTGTGGAGACAAGCCCTCCAGTTGGCTCCGGCAAGTGAGCCCAGCTGCATGGGACAAGGCGGGCGGAATTCCTTCCTGTTCTCAGAAGCTTTGAGTATGGGGTCAGTGCTACTGTTCCTCTACTAGGGGGGCTTGTGGGGCTTCCCCACCCACTTCCATTCAGCTCCGCCATTCCCAAGGGCTTCGGTCCTAAAAATGGTGGTTCTGGTTAGGCCACTGTGGGGCGGGGCGGGGGGGCGGGGTTGTGGCACGGAATAGAAGCTGAAGAGGCTTCTTTTTCAGTAGGTTTTGCTTTGCTTTCAGGTGACGTGTCTCCTTCTCTCTTTGTAAAAAATAAATAAATTGCTTTTGGCCCCTAGGCAATTTGGCGCCAGGGACCATGCATTCGCTCCATAAGACGCACAGACATTTCCTCTTACTTTTTAGGAGGGAAAAAGTGTGTCTTATGGAGCGAAAAATACAGTACTAGAGAACAGAATAATTCATTTCGAAGATGCTCTTAGAATGGCAAATTATAGACAAGTGTTCATTGGTCTAGAGATGGAAGCATGGGGAAAACTGAGGAAATCGAATGTAAAATTCACATTGTGTTAGGCATTGAAATAAAATTTTATGAAAATGCTTTATACATAGTATCTGACACTACTATGCCCTGATACTATACTGTGCCCCATAGCCTTGAGGAGCCATGCTGGTCTCCTCCTGCCTTAGGAAGAGATGACCCATTTTGACCCACTGACGCAGGAGGGGGGGTGGGCTGCTCTGTTTCTCTTCTCTACTGTCAGGAGTGACAATCGGTAAGAACTTGTGTGGGAGAGAGTGGGCAATTCTTAAAAAGAATTGGCAATTCTTTTTAAGCCATTGCTGCTGGGCTGCGGGGGGCGGGGGGCTATGCTGTAGGAGGGGAGCTGGAAGTTAGTTCTCTATGAGGAGGTTTTGTTGACCTCAGTCTCCTGGATCGTGGCCAGCTTCCCTCTTTCATTTCCCTGTGTGCCCCATGCCTCCATGCGTGGGGAAGCGAAACTCCCCCCAGCGCCTTTCTGCAGCGTCTCCTCTGCTGCCAGAAATCAGGGGGCAGAAGGAAGGAGAGGTGGGGGAGGGAGACATGTGCTGCTATGGGCCCAGAAGTCCTGCTTCTGTCACCAAAGAGCAGACTGCCTGGATCCTGCCCCTGCTGTCCAGGGACTCCCTTTGCCCCCCTCCCTCTTTTTGGTCTGTTCTTCCACCAAGAGGCCTCCTTCCCAGCCTCAGGCAGAAGCTGCATGTACACCCAAATTATATTGGCACTTCCTGCAAGCAGAAATGTAGCACAGCAGGGAGAAAGGCTGCAGGCCAAGCCATTGCCCCAGTTTCCTGCTTGCAGGGAGGCAGTAAAAACATGATGCTGCAGCTACAGTGGAACAGTCCTTTCTGCTACTTCAGGACTCTCCCTCTTCATCCTCACCTCATACATCCTTTGTGACAGGAGCCGAGTGGAAATTCAGTTCCAAATGCAAATGTCCGACTTCTCAGGATATGGGGTGGGATGGGGGGGTGGCAGCTGACCCAGGAAGCATAACTTGACCCAGGACTCAGCCGGGGGGGGGGGGTGAGATCAGGGAGGGAACTGTTCCCTCTGGCTATCACTCCAAAGGGCAGGAATGGCAGACCCTATTTTCCAGGGACAGTCCTTGATTTACAGAAGCCTTCCTGGTTTCTGATTTGATCCCAGATTGTCCTGCTTTTCCTTAGGACATTCCTAGTTTCATTGGAGAAATGTTGCAGGGTGTGGAATGCTAATCCAAGAGGATCCCTTTTTTTATTATTTCAGGGACCTGACTTCTTTCTTTCTTTCTTCTTCTTCTTCTTCTTCTTCTTCTTCTTCTTCTTCTTCTTCTTCTTCTTCTTCTTCTTCTTCTTCTTCTTCTTCTTCTTCTTATCAGAAGCTGGCTTGGAATCAGAGCCTTGAAGTGTGTGGCTTATTCCTGGTGGGATAGTGCCTCTGAGCACATGCAGAGCGCACTTACACCTAGGAGGTTAAAGGCAGAGACCAGCATGGGGCTCAGGCAAGCTTTCATCCCTAGAAAAGACCCTGATGTTGGGAAAGATGGAGGGCACAAGGAGAAGGGGACGACCGAGGGTGAGATGGTTGGACAGTGTTCTCGAAGCTACTAACATGAGTTTGGCCAAACTGCGGGAGGCAGTGAAGGATAGGAGTGCCTGGCGTGCTCTGGTCCATGGGGTCACGAAGAGTCGGGCACGACTGAACGACTGAACAACAACAACAATTAGAGACCTCAGAACCTAAGAGGAGCTCAGCTGGATCAAGTCCTGCACTGCAGGGGGTTGGACTAGATGACCCTTGGGGTTCCTTCCAACTCCACAATTCCCTTTGCTGTGTCCAGGAGGGGCTTCTCAACAGCAGCCCCACTCTTCCAGCAGCTGGGGCACAGCATTCGCTGCCTCTGACAGGGGAGGGAGAAGGAGCCGCCAGGGCAAGTCAGGGGCCGGTGATGCTGGACGCAGAGTGGCTTGGGCAAGAATTGGGGAGGCGGGAGTGCCAAGGGGGTTGCTGTTCTCTCAAACAAGAAGGGCCCCTCCTGGAAAAAGGGTGCTTGGGGGGGCTGGAAGGGAGCGTGATGGAAACTCAGAGAAGAGGAAGAAGGAGCCTGTTGGTTGACTTTCAGATTGTAACGTGTTCGGCCCTTTTTCATAGCCATAGAGGTGCAGAGAATTCTTGCTGCTCATTCAAGTCCACTTGCGCTTGCATGTAAAGGTTCAAAAGCACCTTTTAGGTGGGGGGGGGCACTGAGTGTGAGAACTAGAGTGTCCCCTTCCTCTTTGAAGCAAGCTTCAAAACGCAGAGGCTGTCACAAGCTCACAGCTTGCAAACGCTGCTGTTTGTTGGAACATGAAGAGCCTGCCATTTGCAGTTTTGCATTTAAGCTACAAAATAGAAATTACAGTGTTGGATTTCACAAGTCTAGTTTACATGGGATGATTATTGACAGCGGGGAGAAGATAGCCTCTTAACTCGCCCCCCCCCCCGTAATTCTTTGAGGCAGGCCTTCAAGCCAGAGCTACTCCAACGAACTAATTACTTGTTTAAAAAGTTCCTGTTTCGAGAGAACCCGAATGTCACAATCTTCACTTCTGCGTTGAAGCAAAAAAACGGGGGGGGGGGTTAAGTATAGTTGCTGTTGCTGCTGCTGTGGGAGGGGGGGCGACTTTGGCGTTGTCCTGCTGGGGACTTTCCTGGAGGGGAGGCTTGATCAGAGCCAATCACAGGTCCTGACGCTGCCTGGTCATTAGTTGCTGGGGAGGAAACGCATTGCTCTTGCAAAACCCATTAAGAGTGCAGCACTTGCTGTTCTCTGACTGTATCCTAGGCTGCAGAAGGGGAGAAGGAGCCTTTGATAGGCAAGAGGGAAAAAGGGGGAAGTAGACAGCTTCCAAAGATCAGGCCACTCGCACCCCACTTTCTCTCAAAGCTTTTCCCTTCGGATCAGCCCTTCTCCAACTTCTGACTATTGTGGATCAGCCCACCTGCTGTGGCGGCCCCGGTTCACTTGCATCAGACCAGACCTATCCCACATGAAATTTGAGAAATGTTGCCATACTGAAGGATCACTGCTCAGGGGCCCCTTCTGCTAGACTCCGACTCTTACCCTCCTTACAGTGGAACTGGTAGCACATGTTACCAGATGTGGAAAGTCAGACCTGCAGCCTTGAGGGGCCTTCAGCTCCTTCTGCCGACTGGGGCCCTGGCCTTCTGCCCCCAAGTCTTGCCCTGACGGCACTCCTGCCCTGCCCCTCTGCCAAACTCTGCCTTTTGTCTTGCTGCATTAATTGGCTCCCCCCTAATTTGGATCCCACCCATTTGAGATCCATAAGAAGATATGAGATTGAGCAGCAAGCTGGGCCTTGTCTGTTGGCCTCTGTGATGTTCCTGCTCAAGGCCGGGAACCAGGAAGAGCGCCTCTCCCAAACCCCACTCTGTGGTGTCATTTACCTTCTGGAGAATCTTACAAGGGGGAGAGAAAGAGCTGAACAACTCGTACAACTTGCATTAATTTATTTTAATGAGGCACATAAAAATAGGGGCAAGATGGGGAGAGGAGGGAAAACACCAGATAAAGGTACCAGAAAAGAGTGAAGCCTTCTCTGGGATTTAAGGGCATGATCCCGGCAACACAGGCAACTCTTGATGGACGTCTGGCCAGGCTGACTGGGGCGCATCCTGACCTTGCATGTCCAGAAACACACCCATCCCCAGCAGGTTGTTCCCCCTGGCAGAAGACATGCAGGGGGGGGGGTCTCTGCACATTTTCTTCCTCTTCCCCCCCCCCCCCAATCAATCACTCCCTCCAGTCTCAGGAAGAGCAGGGGCTTTGCTCTGGTGAGGCATTTTAGGACAGGGGGATGAGCTGTTCTGACTCTCTTCTCTGTTCCCACAGAGTGGGGATCCATGGGTCTTGTGGGATAATGGTTTGGTGCCTCACACAACCCACAGCAGACCCTGTGACTCAGAAGAGTTGGTTTATCAGACTGATAAGGGTCCCTGTGCTCCAGCTGGTTCGCTTGGTCTTCTTTTCTCTTCCAGAATTTGGCCCTAGAGACACAAGGGGTCAGTGTAGCCACTCTGATGACAATGCTACCCATTTCCTCAACGGTTCACCTTTTCGCTTTGAAATAATAAATATATTCAGAACTTCTAGGCAGAGAAAACAGCACTAGAAACAAATAAACAAACTGTAAGATTTATTCATTGCTTTTGGAAATATGGGTATAAAAAACAGCAATTGGGTTGCATAGAAGCCATTGGAAAAGTTTTTCAGAAGAAGAAGGGATCTTTTCCTCCACGCTGACAGATACAACCCTCCTTTATGTGGATGAGAAAGATGTTTGGGGTCTCTTTGCAACTAAACTTCCCCAACAAGCTGAATGAATTCTCTTTGTGATTAACAAAAAACCTGAGGGGTGTATTCCTGCAGTGCAATGCACGGAAATGCGTAAAGCTCTCTCCCAAAAAATGGAGAGGGAGGTGAATTGTTTTTGGTAAGTGGGGTGGAGATATGAATTAATATGCCTGACACTCTGTTGGAAGGGAGTCTCCTTGAGCCATGCAGATGCAAGGCGAGGCAAAGCAGGAAGCCCCTACAAAACACTATCCTGACTCAACCATGGAGTTTGTGGGAGGATCTGCAGCACTATCCTAACTCAACCATGGAGTTTGTGGGAGGATTTATAGCCAAACCACAAGCAGAGGTTAGATGCCCCTCTGTCATTGATAATTTAGCTGAGATTCCTGCAACGCAGGGGGTTGGACTAGATGACCCTTGGGATCCCTTCTAACTCTACAATTCTATGATTCTATGAAATGCACGATTACTAGACAGAAGCTAAGGCACCATGGAGTTTCAGAACCTGTATAGAAGGAACTTTAACTATTGAACCATGGCAAGACATTTAATGTGAGTACCTTTGTTAAGAGGGAAACTGTTACGGGACGGGACGGGGGGGCACCTAAACGAAGTCTCCTTTTGAGTAAACGCACGAGAGATCGAAGTGATGACTTCTAGGGAACCCTCCTGGACAGCGGCCCCTTTGTCCAGCCACAACGTTGCACAAGCACCGCACAACCTCCCGTAGAAAACCCCCTCCCAAACGCGTAAATAAAGGCTTCGTTTTCCCATTGCTATACACGGAGCGATACATTCAATCAACGAACAGGCGTATTTGCATCAAGGCGCGCTTTAGCCAATCAGTTCAATGAAACGGTTCTGCAGCCCGAAAAGTAATTTAAGTCTGCCTAAGCATCTTTGCCTTTCATAATTGTTCCCGAAAGTTAAACATCTTATCTGAAAAGCTTCTAAGGATAATCTGCACACGGAGGTAGAAACTCCTTCCGGCGGATTCATAGCAGAAGAGACTCTTGGCAAAGGAGCTGAGCTGAGAGGAAGAGGCTGTCAGGAAAGGAATCCCCCATTATCTGAAAAGGAAGGAGAAGGGAGCTGGTGAGCTGGGAGTATTGAGGCTGAGCACCTTCTGGGCAGGATGAGGCCCACCCCACCCATTGCCTTTTTCTCTGAGCCCATGAAGGGAAACGGGTTCGACTCACATGAAGCCCCTGCGATCGTTCATCCTCATGGCCTTGAAGAAAAGGATGGTGCCCGCGATGATGCCCAGGAGGCCAAAGGCCAAGCCCAGGGCACACAGCACGTTCTCCATCGTCTCCGGGATGGGAGAGGGCGCCTTGGAAACTGGGATGGAGAGAGAGAGGAGAGGGGTGAGGAGGGACTCTGTTTCTCTGTGTGTGTTCAGCAGAAGAAAGAACCCAGGAGTCCTGACACACCTGCCCCACAGCCCTTAATACACACTTCTAAGTTAAACTGAGAAAAACTAACTCAAGGAACCCCCAAAAGGCATCTGAGCTCCTTTTTGTGTCCCACGGTTAGCAAGATCAGAATAAATTAATCAAAATTGCAAGTTTACTTCACTTGCATAAATTACTCTGATCATCAGAACGTGTTTCTTATAAGTTAAGAATCTGGGTTTCTGAGTTCAAGTCCCAGAGAAAAGCCCGAATCCTGGCCCGGTGCTTACCCCAGATCTTCTCCATCTTTCCCTCTGGGATGCCCCAGTGTTCCACTTGGCAGACGTAGATGTCTCCCTGCTGAGGGACGAAGGGGAGGTAGGAGAACTTGCGGAAAGTGTTGTCCACGCTGGGGTAGAAGTCTGTCTCCTCCACGCCCTCGGAGACCACCTCCTGGTTCTTCAGCCAGGTGACGTTCAGCACTGGGGGGGAGAACCTGTCCACGAAGCAGATGAGGACGTTGGGGTCCCCCAGTTCCACGGCGTTTTCTGGGTACACAGTGGCCGAAGGAGCAACTGAGGAAGGAGATGCAGAAAGAAATGGGATTAGAACCCATTTTAAGCAGTCTATAAATTGGAAGCATAGCAATCAGCTGTTAGGCTGATCACCCTGCCTGCCCCCCAGCTCCCTCCCCTTCCCCCCTCGCGTGTCCTACCGTTCAGAGCCCGGGTGCGGTTGCTTCGCTTCATGAGCACCTCCATGTTGTTCTTCATGACGGCGATGTTGGCCAGGGCGCCCTGCACCTCGAAGCTGGTGAAGCGCTGGAAGTCCGGCAGCCTCCAGACGTTCTGCTTCTTCTCCCAGTCCACGTGCAGGATCTCCTCGTTGTCAAACTCCAGCAGGAACTCCCCGGACTTCTTCTCCGAAGGGAAGCTCTCCTGGAAGAAGTCCAGCTCCACCAGGGTGTCCTCCACTGCAGGGGTGGGAGAGAGGGGGGGCTTTAGGACCCCGCAGCAGGAGGAGGGAGAACCTGCCCTATTGCTAGGAATGGGGCCACCACCAGGAAGGCTCTCTAAGAAGACAGGGGGGGCTTCATCTGCTCCCAAACATACACACATGTCAATTTTAGAATCCCCTCATTTCCGAGCCATAAGAGCCTTAAAAGGCGATTCTGGGGTGCATTTGTGTTTGGGGTAACTCTGGAAAATAGAAAGTAGGAATAATTATTCAAAGAGACCAATTCATGTCCCCATGTGCCTAGCTGACCTTGCAGGTTTGTTGTGTAGATAACATAGAGGAGCTCTCCACTTTGCTCCTTGCCCAAAAGTGAAACCAGTAATAAATGGAGTTCCTCTCTCAAGCGTGGATCACCCACAGTCACCCCCCCCCCCCGATTTGCCTCATGCCACGAATTAAAGCTTTGGGCATATTTTTAAAGGAGATAAAACTGTTGGACACGGAGCCATTTGCCATGTTCCTCTTTCCTTTCCTGAAGCGGCATCCTTGTGGAGTTCACTCAATCAAACTAAATCGCGTCTTCTCGGGAGTAAGTGCCTTTGTCAGGCAAGTGGAGATATGGAGGAGGGGCAGCCGAGGAAAGCAAGTTCTACTCGGAGGTTTTTAGGGTCCGCCAGAGATTCTGGCTCCTTTTGTGCCAGGAGAGACACCACTCTATATTCGGGGGCAACGGGATGGGGGGGGGCTGATGCCTTTTGGGGGCGAGTCCACCGTTGGGGGTTTCCGGACCAGGCAGGTCTCTGTGGCAGCCGAGCCCACAGAGAGGAATAATAATTCTTGTTTTATTTCCAGTTCCCTCCTTGTAACAGAAAAGGCTAGGGGCATAGACTCCGATCTTTTAAGCTAGTTGTAAGGGGGGGGGGAATGCTGTTTTCACCCCGTTTTCCACTCTCATTAAAAAAACAACCCAAAACTAAACCATCTTACTTGAGGGACAAATCCTCCTTGCCCGTCACCCTCACTTTCCAAGCAGCTCTCGGCACTTTTCGTGTTGGGGGGGGGCGTCCACTTTCCTTCCTTCCCCCAATCCCTCTGTGTTCCCGGGTGAAGCATTTGCACCTGTCTGGGGGAGGGGGCTACTAATTCCTGTAGCCAAAGACACCCCTCCACCTTTGCCCACAAGCAACGCCCAGGGGCGCAATATTTCTCCCCTAACCCCGGGCTTCTTTCAAGGGACCCCTAACCTACCTCCCGGGACCCCTCCCCAGGCATCTCCCCCCCCTCTCCCTCGCCCCCCTGACCTTTCAGGGCTCCGGCCCTTGGTGGGGCGAGGAGGAGGGTTGCCCAGAGGCAGCAAAGGGCTCTTCCTCCTCCTCCTCTTCCTCCTCTAGGGTCCATCTCTGCAGCTCTTCTGGGCCCGAGGGGCGACCACCAAAAGGGGCGATTCAAGCCAAAGTGTCCCTTGCCCCTTCCTCCTCCTGGATGCTCGTCCTCCAAGTGGCTGTGGGGCGGGGGTGGCCAGGGGGTGGCTTTGGTGGAGCAGAAAAGTCCCTTCTAGCTTGGCCAATGAAAAAGCGCCCTGGCGATGACCAGCCTGTCTCCAGGTAAACCATCCCCAGGCAGGAGCCTCAGCCAGAGACGGAGCGAAAAGAGCAGCAGGAAAAGGGCAGCTAATTTGGGGGGGGGGGCACTGGATCTGCCCCAGAGGGGAGGGGTCTCCTCCAGGGAATGGGCTGCCGGGGCTCCTCTCTGTCTCCCCCCCCCCCGTGCATTGGGCTCCTCAGACACCAGCGCCAGGGATGTTTCTTGCAAAGGGGAGCTGGGGGCTGGAGGGGACTTTCATCGGGGGGAGGGGGTCTCCTTATTGGGGGGCTGCCAAGTCTCCTCGGGATGCAGGCTGGTGAGATAAGGGGGGAGCCCCCCCATCATTACTTTTTCCGGATACAGGAAGGAACGAAAGTTTTGCGCATCTCGCTGTTTTGAAGCCTGAGTCTGAAATTTTCTTTTTTGCTTCCCGAGTAAACTTTTGGATGGAACTGACAGATTGTTGTTAACGTTTATAGCCCGTCCCCCCTTTTTCCGGGGGGGCTTCCGGAAAGATATTTATTTCCACGCGACGATAGAAGAAGCTGAGAAGGCAGAGAGGAACTTGCAGATCTACCGAGAGCAGAGAGAGACCTCGATAATGCTCTTTCCAGGAGTTCCCTGCCTGGCGACTGATGACGCTACATCAGCTCGGAGGCGGATTGGACGCTCGCGGGGCGGGGAGGTGGAGTGGGCGGGGCTTGTGCAGGAGTTTCCCCCGGGGCAGAGCGGAGAAAGTCCCATTTCGGAGTCTTCAGGGGGCGAAGAAGAGAGAAGGATGGGGGGCTCCGGTGCTGCGCATTTGGCCTTTTGGGGGCTCCTGCTGGGGATGGGGGCGCTGGTGGTCTCCGCTTCGGAGGGGCTGGGCGTGGAGGAGCCTCCAGGTGAGCAAAGATTCTGCAATGGGGGAGAAGGAAGAGGAAACTCCGCTTAGCGGGACCCCCATCAGTGGGGCTCGTTTGGCGATCCCTCGTAGATGGTCTTCCATGATCTTGACAGTCATTCCGTAAGTGACTGTTGGGTCCAATTCTGGATCCACGCGTCCTTCCACAGTGGGGACATTGGTTCCCTGGCGGGAGTTGATCACGGTGTGGATTTGCCAAGCGTGCCTTCCTCTTAGCGCGTTTCTCCTTTGCGTCCTGAGTTCGAGGGTCTTCAAAGTCCATGACGCCTTTGGTAAATGCTGTTCTCCATTCATAGCACTCGCAGGCAAGTGTTTCCCAATGGTCGGTGTTTATATTACATTTTGTTAGATTTGCCTTAAGAGAGTCTTTAAATCTCTTTTGTTGACCACCAGCATTATGCTTTCCATTTTTAAGTTTGGAATAATAATAATAATAATAATAATAATAATGATTTATTATTTGTGCCCCACCCATCTGGCTGGGTTTCCCCAGCCACTCTGGGCAGCTTCCAACAAATATTTAAATACATTAAAATATCACAGATTAAAATTTCCCTAAACAGGGCTGCCTTCAGGTATTTTCTAAACGTCAGATAGTTGTTGTTCTGATGGAAGGGTGTTCCACAGGGCGGGTGCCACTACCGAGAAGGCCCTCTGCCTGGTTCCTTGTAGCTTTGCTTCTCCCAGGGAGGGAACCGCCAGAAGGCCCTCGGCGCTGGATCTCAGTGTCCGGGCTGAATGATGGGGGTGGAGACGCTCCTTCAGGTATACAGGACCGAGGCCGTTTAGGGCTTTAAAGGTCAGCACCAACACTTTGAATTGTGCTCAGAAAAGTGTTGTTGTTCAGTCGTTCAGTGGTGTCTGACTCTTCGTGACCCCATGGACCAGAGCACGCCAGGCACGCCTATCAGAAAAGTACTGGGAGCCAATTTAGATCTCTCAGGACCAGTGTTATGTGGTTCCTAGCCGCCACATTCTGGATTCTGCATACTGATGAACACCCAGCCCAAACCCCCTGATGATCTCTCCCAGGGGCTTCATATAGATATTAAAAAGCATGGGGGAGAGGACTGAACCCTGAGTAGTTGCTTTGAAAGACAATAATCAGGCATCCGTACAACATGGTTTAATTCAGCGAAATTGATGTTGAAGAATCATTGTTTCCCCACGGGTGATCTTTGCTTCTTCCACTGAAAAAGAGCAGCTCAGGCTTCTTGGATTGGGAAGGAGAGAACATTTATTTATTGCTATTAATTATATCCTACCTTTCAGCAGTAAAATTCTACCCAGCAGCTTACAAATAAGAATCAATTGATTATTTAAAAATAAAACTACAGTATTAACACATTGAATAGTCTTCCTGCAGGACAGTAAGAAACCCAGGCATGGGCGTAGTCAGGATTTTTGTTAGGGAGGGGCAGGCCTTTTGTCAGGAGGGGGAGAATCTCAGTTTGCTATGTATTTTTATTAATGTTTATTGTGGAGGGGCAGCTGCCCCCTTGGCTGCGGCCATGAAATTAGGAGCGAAACTGGGGCAAAGGCCTCCCTGCTCTGGGGACCCCGAACTTCTCCCCCCCCCTCGTGTCAGGTCCCCTCTCCCATTGCCCACTGCCCACCCTGCCTTGGGGTCTTCAGGGTGCTGAAATGGCCTCTTGCGTAAACAGGCGTCACTTCCTGCGCTCTGGCAGGGAAAGCGAAAGTGAAACTGGGTCCCCAGCAGAGGGAGAGTCTCGTGGGGGGGGGGGTTGCAGTGAAGCCCGGTTCAGAGCAGAGAAGCGTCTCCCTCCCTCCTCGGCACCTCACCCTTTTCCTGGTCTCTCTCCCACCCCCCAACATTTCCTCTTTCAGTTGCCGGGCAATAAACTAGGGGAGGGAGGGTTACTGGAGATAAGCATGGGCGTTGCCATCGGGGGCGGGGAGCAGCAGCCCCCCCTAAATTAATTAATTAATTTAATTAGCAGATAGCTCGGTTCTCCCCCCCCCCCCTAATCCTGGCTACGTCTTTGGGGTCCAGGGTCTTGGAGGTTGTGGCTCCCTCTCCACAACGGCCTTCCTGCCGCTCTATCTCTCTTTCCTTTGGGGGGAGGTGAGGCGGGGGTCCTCCCTGCTCAGCCTCCGCCCCCCTCCCCGCCATGGGATCACGTGACACGAGAGAGAGAGAGGGAAAATGCGAGAGAGACAGACCATCTCTCTCCTGCCCGCCAGCTGGCTATTGGGGGGGGGAGCTGTTCCTCTTAAGGCAACCGGGAACTGGAAGTCTCCACCCCCCTTTTCATTCTCCCCCCCCCCCCGCAGAGCATTTCCTGCACCAGGCGAAGTCCGAGTGCCACTTCTCCAACGGGACGCAGCGGATCCGCTACCTAGATAGGTACTTCTTCGGCCGGCAGGAGCTCACTTACTTCGATAGCGACTTAGGGAAGTTCGTGGCGGTGGCTGAACTGGGGGAGCTCATCGCCAAGCAATGGAACCAGGACAAGGACTACCTACAGAGCGAGAGGGCCGAGGTGGATCGCTTCTGCCGGCACAACTACGGGGTCCTCGAGCCCTTCTCCCAGGCCCGGCGCGGTGAGTCCGGAATCGGGGAGGGGGGGTCGTCATGGGAAACGGGCCCCCCGGAAGAACCCAAAATGGGGGCCGTGGGGTGGACACAGGACTTCCCCTCCTCCCATAGCTGTCAACTTTCCCCTTTTTTAAAGGGAAATTCCCTTATTCCAAATAGGATTCCTCGCAAGAAAGGGGAAAAGTTGACAGCGGCCCCTGTGGCTGCTGCCCCTCCCCGGGCCCCCTCCCCTCCCGCTTTTCAGAGAGGAAGGGGGGGCGTTTCCTGGTGCCCCACTCCAGAGGCAGAGGCAGGGGAGTTTCTGTGCTCACTGGAAGCACCATAAACCATTTCGTCTATCGCAATGTCTGCCTTAGTTTATTTATGTATTTATGTATTTTTTATTATTATTAGTTAAAATTGTATCCCGCCCTATACCTGTAGGTCTTAGGGCGGCTTACAACACAAAATTGCAGTATTTATTTCATTTCCTGCCTGTGCATTCCCACCATTTCCCCCCAGGAGCTGGAGATGGTGGTCTGTCCGTGGTTCTCCCTCTGCTCATTCCATCCCCACAACAATCCTGTGAGGGAGGCCAGGCTGAGGGGCAGGGGCTGGCCAGGGACACCCAGTGAGGGGGATTTGAACCCAGGACACAGTCCAGCACTGGACTACATTAGAGTGGGGGTTGCAAGGGGGGCATAGGCAGCCTTTCATGGGGAGGAGAAAGAGAGCATTTCAAACAGAAACCATGAACATTTTTAAAATACATGATTATTAATTGTGACAACTTAGCATGTTTCTTACACACCTGACATGGATTCAGGTAGGGCTGCCATATGTCTGGGTTTTCCCAGACATGCCTGGGGAATTGGGGTGTTTAAATGGTGCAAAATGGTCCGAATCAGCAAAATGTCTGGAAAAATCTGGATGTATGGCAAGTCGGGCGATTTTTAAAATGCTATTACAATCCCAAAAAAGCCTAAAAACTTAATTTTGGGTGGGATATGTTCCCTCCAAAAAACCCCAACTTTGTCCGGATTTTAACTTTGGGGAATATGGTAAGAAATTAACCCCACCATCTCCAAATCAAATACATGAAGGATTAAATAATAATTATTATAAACAGAGTCCATTTCCCTCCTACCAACTCATTACTATTTTCAGCTGCCAGGCACCCCTCCAGCTCCCCCATCCCCCGTTCTCCAGGGATCATCCCTAAGTCAAAAACATATTGAAATAAAAATTACTATAATCACTTGGTGCTGGGCAGGTTGTATGTGTATGGATTTGCATAACATCTGCTCTATATCATGCACAAATTGATGTGCTGTTTTTCAATTGGAGTGAAGGGCCCAAAAATAAATGGCAGTCTCTCTTTCTCTCTCTCTCACACACACACAACACACAAAAATGTCTGACAGGTGAAGCTTTCCCAATGTGAACAGGTGAAACTTTCCCAATAATTGCATTTCCATAGGAGAAAAAGGGCTTCACCTGTTGAATTTCTGCCTGCCACGCAGAACTAAAAGGCACAAGAACCTCAGCTGTTTTTGTGCAACTTCCATCCTCCCTAGCGAGCAGGACCAGTGGTCAGGGAGGATCGGAATTATAGTCCAAAAACAGTTGGCAACCCAAGTTTGGAAAACACTGAGTAGACCATTGTACTGTAAGTAAAGGATACTGTACAGTGATTTCTGAATAGCATCCTGTTTGCTAGGAAAAAAGGAAAAAACTCCTGAGATTCCCAGGAATTGTAAGAAATATAATGACTGTATATAACACGGGTGTCAAACACATGGCCCGCGGGCCGAATCCAGCCCGCCAGACCTCGTCATGTGGCCCGTGTAGCCGCCGCCGGCAGTGACAATAATTTATGATAATAAAGAGTGGACACATAGTCCTACAGATACAACCGGCCTTTTGAGGGTGACCAAACTGCTGATGCGGCCCCCGATGAATTTGAGTTTGAGACCCCTGGTATATAATAAGAATAATGTAACAGGCTCCACTAACCCGGAAGTAGGTGTTCCTGGTAGCGAACTTTGCCCTGGGATGCTATCGGAAGCAGGAGGCCCCATTAGCAAAGGCATATCCTCAAGTTAAGAATGGTTTTGGGTTAAGAACGGACCTCTGGAACGAATTACGTTCGTAACCGGAGGTACCACTGTATAAGACTGCAGAATCTTGACACAGTTACCTGGGAGTAAGCTCCATTGAATTCATTGGGACTTCTGAGTAGTGAAGGCTTGCAGATTAAGGCTCTAAATAATAAAATAAAAGTGTCTGTAACCTGAGGTGTCTGTAACCCAAAGTACCACTGTACAGGAAGGGATAAATACGAAGTGCTTTGTGTGTCAGCATCACATTTCTTTCATTGCAGGTATTTTGTTTTCAGTATAAAGAGGACTCAGTTTTTGTAGCTGATTGTGTGCGGCAGTGCCGTCCTTATGTATTCACATGTAAACATGTATGTTGTCCTTTAGCTCCAAACACACACACACACACACAGAGAGAGAGAGACAGAGAGACAGAGAGAGAGAGAGAACGAGAACATACAAGCACCACTTTTAATTTATCTCTGAGGCATTGAGGGAAGCAAAAGAGAAAGAAAGAAACATTCCCTTTTCAACTTTCTTTGGAGAGCAAACTTTTTCTCTTTCACACACAGTTCCAAAAACAGACCAGACAGGGGGAAAGGGGAAGGGGGGCTGTGGTTGGAGGAAGCCCCCCCCCGCTTCACTCAGGCCTAAGACCCTGGCTAGTCCAGTTAACTACAGCCCTGGACTGTCTCGTTCCCCTCTCCTCCCTCCCTCGAATCCTCTAGGTCAGGGGTCAGCAAACTTACCCGGCCTAGGGCCGCTTCCTCCTGTGCCAATCGCACGGCGGGCCAGAGGACGGAGGAGCGCGTGCCCATGTGCGCACACTCCCTTTTTCCAGTGCATTTCTGGCGTGGCGCCGGAAATAGCTTGTGCGCATGCGCATGGGCCTCTGCAGAACTGGAAGTGCGCCGGAAATGACACTTGCACACGCGCACAAGCTATTTCCGGTGCTGCGCCAAACCGGAGATGGGCAGCCATGCCGTTAAGAGCAGGTGGCGGGGGTCGGCGGGGGCTGCATAATTGGCTTGCGCGGGCCGTACCCGGCCCACGGGCCTTACTTTGGGGACCCCTGCTCTAGGTCCCTCCCTGCCTAAATTTCTGGCCTTCCTCCCCAATCTCCCTTGCCTCCCTCCCCCAGTCCAGCCCAAGGTGAAGATCACCCCCACAGACAACGATGAATCTTCACCACACAACACTCTGCTGATTTGCAATGTGAACCGCTTCTTCCCTGCGGGGATCGAGATCAAGTGGTTCAGGAACGGGAAGGAGGAGCCCAAAGTGTGGACCACGGACCTCATCCGGAACGGGGACTGGACCTTCCATATTGAGGTGATGCTGGAGACAAAGCCGGAACGTGGAGACGTCTACACCTGCCAGGTGGAGCACGCCAGCTTCGAAGGCCCCGTCACGGTGCAATGGGGTAGGACGCCTTCCCAGCCCTGACCCACCTTCCCCATCTCTTGCCCAAGGGAGTGGGGGGACATTCCTGGGGGACTAGATGGGTCAAGCCCAGGCCTGCCTTTCCTCACTCAAGGCTTTTTCTTTCTTCAGAGCCCCAGTCGGACTCTGCCAGGAGCAAGATGTGGACGGGGATTGTGGGGATTGTGCTGGGGCTGGTCTTTGGGGCCACGGGACTCGCCCTTTACCTGAAGAACAAGAAAGGTGAGGATGGGGTGCCAGGGGGAGAGGGGAGGGTTGGGGGGGTTGGATTGGGCTCCAGGCTCCCCTCCTCTTCTTAGGCAGAGGCTCTGGAGAGGGTTTTGGGCCTTCTCCACTCCTAGGAGGTCCATCTTGGTGTCTCAAATGGAGCCTCAGCTAGTATGGAGTTGGTTTGAGGTTTAAATCTGTAGATTAAGACCTAAACCTCCTATGCAACATTTGTTGTTGTTGTGTTGTTGTTGTTCAGTCGTTCAGTCGTGTCCGACTCTTCGTGACCCCATGGACCAGAGCACGCCAAGCACGCCTATCCTTCACTGCCTCCCGCAGTTTGGCCAAACTCATGTTAGTAGCTTCGAGAATACTGTCCAACCATCTCATCCTCTGTCGTCCCCTTCTCCTTGTGCCCTCCATCTTTCCCAGCATCAGGGTCTTTTCCAGGGAGTCTTCCCTTCTCATGAGGTGGCCAAAGTACAGGAGCCTCAACTTCAGGATCTGTCCTTCTAGTGAGCACTCAGGGCCGATTTCCTTTAGAATGGATAGGTTTGATCTTCTTGCAGTCCATGGGACTCTCAAGAGTCTCCTCCAGCACCATAATTCAAAAGCATCAATTCTTCGGCGATCAGCCTTCTTGATGGTCCAGCTCTCACTTCCGTACATTACTACTGGGAAAACCATAGCTTTAACTATACGGACCTTTGTCGGCAAGGTGATGTCTTTGCTTTTTAAGATGCTGTCTAGGTTTGTCATTGCTTTTCTCCCAAGAAGCAGGCGTCTTCTAATTTCGTGACTGCTGTCACCATCTGCAGTGATCATGGAACCCAAGAAAGTGAAATCTCTCACTGCCTCCATTTCTTCCCCTTCTATTTGCCAGGAGGTGATGGGACCAGTGGCCATGATCTTAGTTTTTTTGATGTTGAGCTTCAGACCATATTTTGCGCTTTCCTCTTTCACCCTCATTAAAAGGTTCTTCAATTCCTCCTCACTTTCTGCCATCAAGGTTGTATCATCAGCATATCTGAGGTTGTTGATATTTTTTCCGGCAATCTTAATTCCGGTTTGGGATTCATCCAGCCCAGCCTTTCGCATGATGAATTCTGCATATAAGTTAAATAAGCAGGGAGACAATATACAGCCTTGTCGTACTCCTTTCCCAATTTTGAACCAATCAGTTATTCCATATCCAGTTCTAACTGTAGCTTCTTGTCCCACATACAGATTTCTCAGGAGACGGATGAGGTGATCAGGCACTCCCATTTCTTTAAGAACTTGCCATAGTTTGCTGTGGTCGACACAGTCAAATGCTTTTGTGTAGTCAATGAAGCAGAAGTAGATGTTTTTCTGGAACTCTCTAGCTTTCTCCATAATCCAGCGCATGTTTGCAATTTGGTCTCTGGTTCCTCTGCCCCTTCGAAATCCAGCTTGCACTTCTGGGAGTTCTCGGTCCACGTACTGCTTAAGCCTGCCTTGTAGAATTTTAAGCATAACCTTGCTAGCGTGTGAAATGAGTGCAATTGTGCGGTAGTTAGAGCATTCTTTGGCACTGCCCTTCTTTGGGATTGGGATGTAAACTGATCTTCTCCAATCCTCTGGCCACTGCTGAGTTTTCCAAACTTGTTGGCATATTGAGTGTAGCACCTTAACAGCATCATCTTTTAGGATTTTAAATAGTTCAGCTGGAATATCATCACTTCCACTGGCCTTGTTGTTAGCAAGGCTTTCTAAGGCCCATTTGACTTCCCTCTCCAGGATGTCTGGCTCAAGGTCAGCAACCACACTACCTGGGGTGTATGAGACCTCCATATCTTTCTGGTATAGTTCATCTGTGTATTCTTGCCACCTCTTCTTGATGTCTTCTGCTTCTGTTAGGTCCTTTCCACTTTTGTCCTTAATTGTGGTAATCTTTGTACGAAATGTTCCTTTCATATCTCCAATTTTCTTGAACAGATCTCTGTTTTTCCCCATTCTGTTATTTTCCTCTATTTCTTTGCATTGTTCATTTAGAAAGGCCCTCTTGTCTCTCCTTGCTATTCTTTGGAAATCTGCATTCAATTTCCTGTATCTTTCACGATCTCCCTCGCATTTTGCTTGCCTTCTCTCCCCCCTATGCAACATATGAGGGAGAAATTCAAAAACAGCTCTGGCTCTGAAGCCTTTGAGCAGACCAAGGACGCATATTGAATTGGATTTATTACGGTCCGAGACCATACTCACATACCATACTAAACAGATAAGAGACACTGGAACTTGCTGCAAAACATACAATTACTTACTGCAAAACATTTAATTCCCTTTTGAAAAGTTTTTATTTTGTTCTTTCACCCCTCATACTCCATAAAACAGTATGAGGGTGTGGGGGGGGGGTTTCCTAGCTGTGCCTTGAGTGTGTTATCTTGATCTGGGGGTGGGGGGCGTTCCCAAAGAAACTATTTCATGGGATATCTGGTGCTGACTGAATCTTCTATTTTTCTCTCTCCCAGGGCGAACTGTTCCTCAGCCTGCAGGTAACTTTCCTCTCTGCTCTTCCATCCTCCTCCTCCCCCAACCCCCTTCTCCTGGCTACTTGGTGTGCCCCCCCATGGCTTGCTTTGTTAGTGGGTCTTGCTTTGTTCATGTGTTTGTTAGTGGCTCTTCAGGGGAATGTCCCACCTGGGAGCCAGTCAAGCAAAGTTCCTTAGCAGAGACCAAGGGAAGAGACCAGGGCTGGCGTTTGGTCTGGGGGCCACATTTTGTCCAGGGTCCGTGGTTCCAAATATCTGAGCAAGGCAGATCTCCTTGGTCTCCTCTTCTCCACTGTCAAAGCCAGCCAAGTCTCCCTCTCGCTGCCTCCTTCCCTCCTCAGTGACCCCCCTGCCAGTCCCATAACTGGTGGCGATGGGAATTGTAGTTCACAATATCTGATGGTCTCTCTATGGAGTGTCCCCCCCAATCTTGCCAGGGATTCTTCTACCCCTTTTTCCCCATTCCTCACTCCACAGTGATGGGCTTGTTTCTCTCTCCTCTGCCTGCAGGACTCATCAGTTAGACTTGGCTGCTCCATCAGGATCCTGGGATGTGGAGAAGCTCTGTTCTCCCTGCCAGTTGCCCTCTGTCCATGCTCAGAGGGTGGAAACCTCCTTGGAAGGTGGATGGAAAGAGTCACAGATCAAGAACAACAGTGTGCCCCCCCCCAATACCTCTGTTTCTCATTTGGGGAAAGTTTCTTTTTGTGTTTCCCTCTCTGCTTGTTTATTGCAAGTTAAGGCAACCTGATTTTACTTCTTTGCACCTCTCTGCTAGAGAATTTGTGCTTTGAATCTCCCTGAAGGAGCCTGAGCTGTCCCTGAAAACAACCACGAATCTCCTAACACTGCAAGGACTGGTCCTTCAAGCCCTGAGGGGGAGCCTGAGAGCTGGATTGGGGACAGGTCACATGTGGCCTCTCAAACCTCTTCATGTGGCCCCTGGGACTCTCCCCAGCCTTGCGTTGCCCCTTCCTTCAGAGACTTTGCCTGGCTGGGATTTGTCCTTCTATTCCAATATTGTTTCTTGCTTGCCTTGACGGAGGATGGAGAGGGGAGGGCGAGCTGCCATTTGATGCTTTGCTCCTGGCCATCCTTGGCATGTGGCCCCCAGAAGGTTCTCCAGAAGAGAATGTGGCCCTTGTGCTGGAGAAGGTTCCCCACACCCACTTCCTTCGTTGCTCTTCTTGCTGTGGATTAAGATGGCTCCCTCCCCTGCTGCCCCCTGCATGAGCTGCCCCTCCCCTGAGAACACTGGGTCACTGGAAACTGCCTTAGACCGAGTCCATCTGGCTCAGCAGCCTTTCCACTAGGGCTGGTCCCATATGCCCACACTGACTGGCAGTGGCTCAATTGATGTTTCAGAGGGTGAGTCTTTCTAGCCCTTCCTGAAGGTGCCGGGGACTGAACCTTCTACACTCCAAGCAGCTGCCCGTCTGTGTGTGATACTGAAAGTGCAGTCAAACCAGCAAGGCTTGCTTTCCTGGAAAGGCACATGATAGGATCTGGAACTCACAGAATTTTCCCGTAAGTTTTCCTCCTCGTAAACTTTGACTCAATTTCAGTAAGCCCCATCTTGGAAGGACCTACCTTCTGGAGAAAATAGGAGTCAAAAGACCCGTTTCCCGTTGTTGCAAATTAGACCCAACAAGTTCCTCGTGATCCAAGCGGGAATAATAATAATTATTATTATTTATTTATTGAGTTTATACACCGCCTTATACCCAGAGATCTCAGGGCGGTTCACAACAAGACCACAACATATAAAATCAAACCAAAAGTAATAACCTAATAAACCTCCTCCCCAAAAAACCACATTCTAAAAGGGTGTTGTATATTGACACATGCCACCCCAATCTTCGAGTGGTGTGAGATTCCAGGGGTCCAGGAAATGAGGCAGCGAAGACTGTGGTGTCCTTAGGTTATATGGCTTATTGACACACATATATATACAACCTGAGCCTATATGATGGAGGGGCTCACAGCATCAGAACCCCAAGAGGTCCCTTCTTCTCCGACAGCTCATGCAGCCTTGGATTCAAACAGACCCCAGCCATAGTTCCGAGTCTCTCCCTCCAGCTTGCTGCTTACAGAGTGAAACCTTTTCCCCTGTGATCAGGCCCACAGCAAAAGAAAACCCCAAAGCTCAAAACTCTTGCCTCTGCTCACTGAATCCGACCTCAGGGTGGGGCTCCACCCACATTCTTCATGGCTCATTCTTAGCAGCCATTATCATTGTTCCAGCTTTTGAATCCCTGCTAGATCTGGAGATTCAGAGACTTTGATTCAACCCATTACTGGTTCCAGGAATTTAGGGGTGCTAGCCCCCCCCAGCTATAACAATATATTAAATGCATACCCCCTATTATCACACACTCCGCAATATGGAGGATGAGTCCAGTTTCCAGGGACAGCCCCTCTCCCACTTTTGCCCTGGTGCCTTTTATCTCTACAGATAATTTCTTAATTGCTATGTAAAGATTCAGCTATTTTGTGATGATAACGATTTCAAGCCTTGGGATGATTTGCTCTGAGCTGCGGCAATAAAGATTGTCCTCAACCTCCCTCTGTTGTCTTTGAACTGTTTTCCTTCAATTAAAGGTCAATATTCACAGAGTGCCTCACTTGTCCATCCTGGAAGAAAAAAAATCTGCCCATTTCCACATTTTAGTAAGTGTGTTTTCTACATTTGGTAGCCTGAGCTAGTGTGGTGTAGCGGTTAAGAGCAGTAGACTCGTAATCTGGGGAACCGGGTTCGTGTCTCCGCTCTTCCACATGCAGCTGCTGGGTGACCTTGGGCTAGTCGCACTTCTCTGAAGTCTCTCAGCCCCACTCAGCTCACAGAGTGTTTCTTGTGGGGGAGGAAGGGAAAGGAGAATGTGAGCCGCTTTGAGACTCCTTCGGGTAGTGAAAAGCGGGATATCAAATCCAAACTCTTCTTCTTCTTCTTTGCATGAGAGAGAAGTGTACGAATTTCTCTGATGGGAGATCAAACGATTTAGGATGCCAAATTGTGTAGGCAATATAAGGTGCAGAATGCAGACCCTTACGGTGACTGCGCCCAGGAAGGGTTAATTTTCTCTCCCTCCTCTCAGCAGGGAGGGGCTGCACGGGGTCCCAGGGCAGATGTGGGTGGCCAAAGCTCCCCGGTGAAAACTGTCCCCACCAGAGGCAGAATGAGGAGACCACAACTGGTTTGGTCACACTGGGCACAAAGCCTTGGTAGGAGCTGCCTGGGTTGCAACCACTATGATTTACAGTGGAGCGTGAGAGCCAGGGGGGCACAGAATTTTGGCATAGCTGAAACAGAGACCCCAAGATCCGCCACTGTTCTCACCCTCTGACGACCAGGGGTGCAGCTCTTCCTCCTGAGTCTCAAGGGCTGCTGGCATGGTTGATTCTGGAGGGCTGAGAGTGGCTTCCTGCCCTGCCTTCAGGGCTCAAGAACACCCTCGCCTCACAAACCCCCCACACCTCCAACAGCCAGAGTTGCAACAAAGACTGACAATTCATCCTCTGCCCCAAAAAGAAGAATCCATCTCCCATTTTTGCAGGGTGCTTTGCTCAGTTACTTGCATTCCACTGTAGTAATAAAAGCTCTCGGGTATTCGATACATCACCGTCTGTGTTTCTTTGTTGTTGTTGTTTAGTCGTCTTAGTCATGCCCGACTCTTCGTGACCCCATGAACCAGAGCATGCCTTGGAAACTCTCACTTTCTTCTCAAATCTTCTTTATGTCCATGGAGTTTTCTTGGCAAAATACTGGAGTGGTTTGCCAGTTCCTTCTCCAGGTGGATCACATTTAGTCTAAACTCTCGGCTATGACCATGTTTCACAAGCATATAGTAAGGCTTTGTAAACAAGCATTTGGGTTTCCCTGTGAATGTCCCGGTCCCTCAAACATTCTGCACTTCAATCGGGAGAAAGCTGCAATAGCAGAGCTCAGGCGATGCTGGATTTCGGCATCAATGTCGGCCCTTGTGGAAAGATAAGTGCCTAGGTAGAAGTGATTGGCATTTTCCAATGTCACATCATTGAGTTGGATTTGTGGCACAGCAGAGGGGCTATTTTGTACTTGTTGGTGCAGCACTTTGGTTTTTTGGATGCTGAGCGACAGGCCAAGCTTTTCGTAAGCTTCTGCAAAGGTGTTTAGGATGGTTTGGAGGTCATCCTCTGAGCGTGCGCACACTACGTTGTCATCAGCATACTGAAGCTCTATGATGGAAGTTACGGTAACCTTACTCAAAACAAAATAAAATAAAAAATTCCATCCAGTAGCACCTTAGAGACCAACTAAGTATGTTCTTGGTATGAGCTTTCGTGTGCACACGAAAGCTCATACCAAGAACATACTTAGTTGGTCTCTAAGGTGCTACTGGAAGGAATTTTTTATTTTGTTTTCTTTTGACTATGGCAGACCAACACGGCTACCTACCTGTAACCGGTAACCTTACTCTTTGCTTTCAGCCTGCTCAGATTGAAGAGCTTTCCATCTGTTCGATATATGATTTCTACTGCGGTGGGGAGTTTCCCTTTGACAAAGTGTAGGATCACGGCAATGAAAATAATGAATAGAGTTGGGGCAATAACACAACCCTGTTTAACATCTGATCCCACTGTGAAGTTGAGGGAAAGTGATCTCTTTCTCTCTCTGTGTGTGTGTGTGTGTGAGAGAGAGAGAGAGAGAGAGAGGGAGACCCAATCTTTCCAAGCCTGTTTCGCACCCGCCGCCTCCATTTGCCCAGAGAAAGGCTTCTTCTCCTCTCTTGTAGCAGCCTGAGCTGTTTAGCGAGGACAGCGACAAGGGTTGGGTTTTTGCAAAAGTGACACCTTCCCTACCTGGCAACTGATGACCAGGCAGCCATGGAGCCTGTGATTGGCAGGGATCAAAGCTCAGCTGCAGGGAAAGTCGCCAGGGCAGGTCTGGAAATCCCCAGCACGTGCTTCAGCATGTGCAGCGGGGGGGGGGGGGGCAGAAAGCAAGCAAGGCATTGCGAGCAGCAGCAACAACAACAACAGACTTCCTTCGCCACTTGCCCAACCGAGAGTTTTGGCTTCAGTAGGGAAAAACAAACTTCGCATGCACATACGCATTTGGGAATGTGCTGAGCTGTATAACCAGAGCGGATTAATTTACCAGGACGCCAATATCCTTATTCTCCCTTATTATTTCAGTAATTGAATCAGGTCCACCCACAAGCATTGGCGCAATTTCCTGGGGGTCCTGGGGGCCAGGGCACCCATGAAATTCTTGCTGTGGTTGCCCCACCTCCACCCCCCACTGCCGCTGCCCACACACTCGCGGCAGCTGGTTGAAGAAGAAGAAGAAGAGAAGAGTTTGGATTTGATATCTCGCTTTATGACTACCCGAAGGAGTCTCAAAGCGGCTCACATTCTCCTTTCCCTTCCTCCCCCACAACAAACACTCTGTGAGGAGAGTGGGGCTGAGAGACTTCAGAGAGAAGTGTGACTAGCCCAAGGTCACCCAGCAGCTGCATGTGGAGGAGCGGAGATGCGAACCCGGTTCCCCACATAACGAGTCTCCCGCTCTTAACCACTACACCACACTGTTGAGAGCTCTAACAACCACAGCAGACCACAGCAACTGCGTAAATCAAATTAGGCCTTCTGTTGCTTTCATATAATTAATTATAGATTGACACAGTTTTGCAGTTTGGTCAGCTGCCTTATTTATTTCTGTGGTACATAAAAAAGAAAAAAAGAAAACCCTGCAGTTTAGCTTCCTGAATCCTAGGCTGAAATGAACATAGGTGAAATGAACAGACAACTAATTGTCGTGCCCAGTGCCTCGGAGTGTCTGTCCATAGTGAGGTTTAATGTCAGCACTGTTGTTGTTGTTGTTGTTGTTCAGTCGTTCAGTCGTGTCCGACTCTTCGTGACCCCATGGACCAGAGCACGCCAGGCACGCCTATCCTTCACTGCCTCCCGCAGTTTGGCCAAACTCATGTTAGTAGCTTCGAGAACACTGTCCAACCATCTCGTCCTCTGTCGTCCCCTTCTCCTTGTCCCTCCATCTTTCCCAACATCAGGGTCTTTTCTAGGGAGTCTTCTCTTCTCATGAGGTGGCCAAAGTACTGGAGCCTCAGCTTCAGGATCTGCCCTTCCAGTGAGCACTCAGGGCTGATTTCTTTAAGGATTGATAAGTTTGATCTTTTTGAAGTCCATGGGAGTCTCAAGAGTCTCCTCCAGCACCAGAATTCAAAAGCATCAATTCTTCCTCGATCAGTCTTCTTTATGTCAGCACTAGGCGACCTTTTTAGGGAAGCGGGTGGCGCTGTGGGTTAAACCACAGAGCCTAGGGCTTGCTGATCAGAAGGTCGGCGGTTCAAATCCCCGCGACGGGGTGAGCTCCCGTTGCTCGGTGCCAGCTCCTGCCCACCTAGCAGTTCGAAAGCACGTCAAAGTGCAAGTAGATAAATAGGTACCGCTCCGGTGGGAAGGTTACTCCTTTCCACACACATTCCTATTCCACCGTCTATCTCATGACTCGTTTCCCGCCCCGGAATCTTTAAAGAGTGGTGTATAAATGGAATGAATGAATGAATGAATGAATAAATAAATAAATAAATAAATAAAATTTCTATTCTTTTCCACATTTATATTAAATTTCTATCCCTCCTTACCCCACCGCTGTCTGATGCAATAAAGGCCTCTGAAGAATACCAGTTCCTGGGAGTTTCAGGTGGGGAGAGTTGATGCTGCTGTTCTGCTCAGCTCCTCCTGCTAACGGCCCAGGTGTCTTCCAATTTGGGGCACCTGATCAGCCATTGTGAAAATAGACTATGCTGGACTTGAGTGGGGGGCGTCCCCCTTCGGCCTGATCCAGCTTTAGGGCTCTCCGTATATGTGCTTATGTGCCTCATTCGGACCACATCCAGGGACCTCCGAGGGAAATGGGGATTCTGCGTGTGTTTGTTAGCAACCGGGGCACCAGGAGGTGTTGGGAATGTCAGATTTTGGCACTGGAATTAAACACAGAATGTTGCTCAACCTTTCATAGAATCCTAGAATCCTAGAGTTGGAAGAGACCCCAAGGGCCACCCAGTCCAACCCCCTGCCAAGCAGGAAACACCATCAAAGCATTCCTGACAGAGGCTGTCAAGCCTCCGCTTAAAGACCTCCAAAGAAGGAGACTCCACCACACTCCTTGGCAGCAAATTCCACTGCCGAACAGTTCTCACTGTCAGGAAGTTCTTCCTAATGTTTAGGTGGAATCTTCTTTCTTGTAGTTTGAATCCATTGACCCGTGTCCGCTTCTCTGGAGCAGCAGAAAACAACCTTTCTCCCTCCTCTATATGACATCCTTTGATATATTTGAACATGGCTATCATATCACCCCTTAACCTTCTCTTCTCCAGGCTAAACATACCCAGCTCCCTAAGCCGTTCCTTTGATGATGTGGATCGTGCTATAGCTATCCTTATACAGCAGAAAATGCATGGGGTGGGCGTGTGAGGAGGGGAAGGCGGGGGAGTTTCGGTATTTTTTTAAATCTCCGTGGACCAGACTCCCTCTGAACCTTTTGGTGGAAGTGAAAGTTCCCTAAACAAACAACCTCCATTTTAACTCTTCGCAGAATTTCTTTTGCTTTCCTTCTCAGCCACCTACCACCCCGTTCCAGGAAGAGCGCTGCTCCCCCCCCCCCAATGAAAAACGACCGCAAAACATTGGCACAGGTTTGGAGGGGACCCCACATTTTGGGGCTCGCATAGTCAATAATCCCCTCCTCTTGCCTCCCCAGAAGCATTATTGTCAAATCCTCTCTCAGAGTGACCAGCGGGCTCTGCCTGAGCACGGCAAGATCTGAGGACTCAGCCTAAGCTTGCTGTTCATCATTTCTGAAAGGGAAGGGAAGCCTGAAGAGAAGAAGAAGAAGAGTTTGGATTTGATATCCCGCTTTATCACTACCCGAAGGAATCTCAAAGCGGCTAACAATCTCCTTTCCCTTCCTCCCCCACAACAAACACTCTGTGAGCTGAGTGGGGCTGAGAGACTTCAGAGAAGTGTGACTAGCCCAAGGTCACCCAGCAGCTGCATGTGGAGGAGTGGAGACGCGAACCCGGTTCCCCAGATTACGAGTCTACCGCTCTTAACCACTACACCACACTGGCTCTCCTGGGCTGTATATTGGTTTCTGTCCTTAAGCACAAAGGCGTAGGAATACTCTGCATGTGCTCAGAGGCGCTGTCCTGTCCAGCCAGCCCAAAGGTGGGGAAGCAGGTGCTGTAACTCTCTAAGGGTTTGACTTCACCCCCACAGGTGCCCTCCTCCGATGTCTCCCGAGACAGACCACAAGGTTTTGATAATAGCAAGAAACTGGAAATCGGGTCTGGGAAGTTTTTAAAAAGGGGTCCTCTTGAATTAACATTCCTGCACTTTGGAGCGATGGAGTCCCCCCAGCCTGGGCTGAAAACCGGGGCAGGTGACAGTTTTGTTTTCCGGCCATGCCAACCCCCCCCCCCAAAAAAAAGCAGGACAACGTTTTCGTCGAGGTGCCAGGAGAGACTGGGAGGGAGGCGACGGTTCCCCTTTAGCAGGAGAGAACAGCTCCCCCCCTCTCATCTCACACACCCTGGGGGCTGACAGCCAGCCCAATCCTGTGCTTTGGACCGATTGTCACATCACATGCCCCAGTTTCCCACTGAGTCCGCTTGCGTTTCCAAACTGAATTCCCACTCAACTCCACTGGCACCCACAGGGATGGATGAGGGTGATGATGAGGAGGAAGATGAGGAGGCAGAGACCTGAAATGGGAGAACAGAATATACCAGTGCAGATGCTGCATCATATTTTTAATGCCCCCCTTATAGAATCATGGAATCATAGAATCATAGAGTTGGAGGAGACCACAAGGGCCATCCAGTCCAACCCCCTGCCAAGCAGGAAACACCATCAAAGCATTCCTGACAGGTGGCTGTCAAGCATCACCCTTCATGTGAAGGAAAAGAAAAAAGTGTCCTGGCAACAGATTGGCGTGCATTTCTCCCTGCTGTGCTAGATTTCTTATTGCAGGGAGTGCCAAAGTAATTTTGGTGTACGTGCAGATCCTGCCAGAGGCTGGGAAGGAGGAATCTTGTTGGGTAAACAGACGGAGGGGTGTGTGGGTGCAAAGGGGGGGGCTCTGTACAGGAGACTCTCTTAAGCTACTTAAGCAAGGGGAGAAACTTCTCTTCCTCCTCTTCCCTCCCCCCTCACCTCCACTGGTCACACTCCCTGGCAACAGAAGCAGGACCTCTAGGCGCAGAGCGTTTGTCCCCCACCCCCTCCTTCCTTCAGCCCCCGCTGGCAGCCAAGGGGACGCTTCCCCATGAATCAAGCACAGCTCAGCATTCAGGGAAATGAAAGAGGGAAGCTGGCCACCATCCAGGAGGCTGAGGTCAACAGTGAGCGCAGCAAAACCTCCTCACAGAGGAGCCATTTCTGCTTCTCACAGGGAAGGACCCTCACCCCCAACCCAAGCAGAAAGGATTAGCACAAAGGATTGCATCTGCTTGGCAGAAGATCCCAGGTTTAGACCCCCCATCGTTCAGCCCGGACACTGAGGTCCTCCCCTGAGGGCCTTCTGGCGGTTCCCTCGCTGTGAGAAGTGAGGTTACAGGGAACCAGGCAGAGGGACTTCTTGGTGGCGGCACCCTCTCTGTGAAACGCCATACCATCAGATGTCAAGGAAATAAACAACTACTTTTAGAAGACATCTGTAGGCAGCCCTGTTATAGGGAAGTTTTTAATGTTTGATGTTTTAGCATGTTTTTTATATTCTGTTGGGAGCTGCCCAGAGTGGCTGGGGAAACCCAGCCAGATGGGCGGGCTATAAATAAATTATTATTATTATTATTATTATTATTATTATTATTATTATTATTATTATTATTATTATTATTATTATTATTAACCCTGGGGAGTCACTGCCAGTCAGTGCAGACAGCACTGAATTTGTTGGGTCAATCTTTTGATTCGGTATAGCTTCCTGACTAGCTTGGTTTTTTCGAAGTGACACACTCACCCCACACATCTGGGAGAGCCATTTTATGTATTTTAATATTTGTTGGAAGCTGCCCAGAGTGGCTGGGGAGACCCAGCCAGATGGGCGGGGTACAAATAAATTATTATTATTATTATTATTATTATTATTATTATTATTATGAGAGGAGACCTGCTGGATTAAATAAGCCCTTGTCTTGATCCATCAGTCCAGCTCTTCTGATTTTCCAAGACAGGTAAATGTCCTCAGTGCTTTCACTGTCACCATTAGTACTGAGCTAAAGGACCAATTGTCTGACCCTGCAATAGAACACAGAGATTGTTCCTATAATGTTCCTAATCACTGAGGAAGGATGCCTTTGAAAATTCCAGAGCTGAAGGCAAGCATAACAAGTGAGGAGAGGGGGAAAGAAAGACACACCCTACTGGAGGAATGGGGCACTGAGCCCTTTATTCAAAGTGGGGGGGGGGTGTTTCCATGGACGCTCTCCCTCCCATTCACAGGATTTTCTTTTAGCCACTCATAGAATCATAGACTTGGAAGGGAACACAAGGGTCATCTAGTGACTAGTCCAATGCCATGCATTTCAGGTATTGCAACAAAAGAATGCCTAGCAGATGGCCATCCAACCTCTGCTTAAAAACCTCCAAGCAAGGAGAGGCCACCACCTTCCTAAGGAATCTGTTCCAGCGCCATTTGATTGAGGTTTGGATCCATTGGTTTGGGTCCTACCCTCAAAAGCAGGAGAAAACAAGCTTGCTCCACCTTCCATTAAGGGGTGATATGATAGCCATGTTCAAATATATCAAAGGATGTCATATAGAGGAGGGAGAAAGGTTGTTTTCTGCTGCTCCAGAGAAGCGGACACGGGGCAATGGATCCAAACTACAAGAAAGAAGATTCCACCTAAACATTAGGAAGAACTTCCTGACAGTAAGAGCTGTTCGGCAGTGGGATTTGCTACCAAGGAGTGTGGTGGAGTCTCCTTCTTTGGAGCTCTTTAAGCGGAGGCTTGACAGCCATCTGTCAGGAATACTTTGATGGTGTTTCCTGCTTGGCAGGGGGTTGGACTGGATTGCCCTTGGGGTCTCTTCCAACTCTAGGATTCTATGATTCCATGGGACAGACATTCCAATGGTTGAAGATGGCTCTCATATCTCTTCTCCGTCTCCTCTTCTCCAGGCTAAACATGCCCAGCTCCCTCAACTTCGTTGTTGTTGTTGTGCTCCTATTGTGACTAACCTTGGATCAGGCCATAATCCACTAGTGGGTTTCCATCTCAGTGGTCTAGAACATATCCCTTCTCGGTAGTGGCACCCGCCCTGTGGAACGCCCTCCCGTCAGAAGTCAAGGGAATAAACAACTACCTGACATTCAGAAAATTCCTGAAGGCAGCCCTGTTTAGGGAAGTTTTTAAACTGTGATATTTTAAATGTATTTTAATGTTTGGTGGAAGCCGCCCAGAGTGGCTGGGGAGACCCAGCCAGATGGGCGGGGTACAAATAATAAATTATTATTATTATTATTATTATTATTATTATTATTATTATTATTATTATTATTATTATTATTATTATTATTATCCCACACACCCCAAGGAAGTATTCACTCTTTTATGGTATCTGCTATTTTTGCTATTTTGCTCCTATTTTTGCCTCGTTAAAAAAAAGAATTAATGTTAGTTAGTTGAAAAACAGTTGTTCAGCTCTTCCTCCTGACCTGTAAGTCTCCAGATGTTAAATGATACCTGAGAGTGGAGTTTTTGAGAAGCGTCCTTTCTGGTGCCAAGGCTTGTTCAGGGACATTACAGTGGCCAACAGACAAGGCCCAGCCTGCTGTGCAATCTTATACCTTCCGGCTGCCGAGATTTGACCAGCACTCCATCCTCTCCCTATTTCGTCACTATTTTTATGTGTTGCACATGTTGTTGTTGTTTAGTCGTTCAGTCGTGTCTTTTCTAGGGAGTCTTCTCTTCTCATGAGGTGGCCAAAGTACTGGAGCCTCAACTTCAGGATCTGTCCTTCTAGTGAGCACTCAGGGCTGATTTCTTTGAGAATGGATAGGTTTGATCTTCTTGCAGTCCATGGGACTCTCAAGAGTCTCCTCCAGCACCATAATTCAAAAGCATCAATTCTTCGGCGATCAGCCTTCTTGATGGTCCAGCTCTCACTTCCGTACATTACTACTGGGAAAACCATAGCTTGAACTATACGGACCTTTGTCGGCATGGTGGGAGCTCTTAACCAAAACCCAAATATTTCATCTTAGGGGAAAGGCCAAGATTTGGCAGGGGAAGGGGGGGTTCTGTATCCCGAAGGAGGACAGAAAACTCTTTCAACTTGCAGTATATGTTTTTTTTAAATGAAGCATTTCCCATATTTCACTCCCCACCCCTCAATCTCTGAGTGATGCAAGATTCCCGGGGTTCCATCCACTTACCCAGAGTTCACGTTTCCTTTTGGGAATGAGGCACAGGGGAGACTGTAGCGTCTTTATGATATATGGTTTATTTACACACACACACACACACACACACACACACGAAACTCGAAAAATTAGAATATTGTGGAAAAGTTCATTTATGTAAGCAATTGTTTTCATTAGCTACTGGAGTTTAATATATGAGATAGACTCATGACATGCAAAGCGAGATATGTCAAGCCTTTATTTGTTATAATTGTGATGATTTTGGTGTTCAGCTGATGAAAACCCCAAAGTTGGGATTGTTAATTTGGGGTTCTCATCAGCTGTACGCCATAATCATCACAATTATAACAAATAAAGGCTTGACACATATCTCGCTTTGCGTGTCATGAGTCTATCTCACATATTAGTTTCACCTTTTAAGTTGAATTACAGAAAGAAATGAACCTTTCCATGATATTCTAATTTTTCGAGTTTCACCAGTATATACAACCTGAGCCTGTGATGCAGGAGTTCATAGAATTAACATCTCAAAAGTGTCTTGTTTCTCCCATAGCTGCAGCCTTGGATTCAAACAGAAATCAAACCTTGATCTTTCTCTCAAGCTTGCTGCTTTCGCCTCTGGCTCACACCACTGCAACTCAACTCTAAACTCTGCCATTTGTCCTTCTCACTATCTGCAAGTTGAGGGAGCGGAGAGGGTACCACCCACTTGCCATCTCACAGAGAGCCCCTTTCCTTTGTTCCCTTAATGGCCCACCAGCCAGGTGATCGTCTCATCCGGAAGCTAGCCTGGCTTACAGTTTAACACTTGCTGGATCCAGCTATTAGAAGCGTCTAACATGTCCAACAGTAGTAATGTACGGAAGTGAGAGCTGGACCATCAAGAAGGCTGATCGCCGAAGAACTGATGCTTTTGAATTATGGTGCTGGAGGAGACTCTTGAGAGTCCCATGGACTGCAAGAAGATCAAACCTATCCATTCTCAAGGAAATCGGCCCTGAGTGCTCACTAGAAGGACAGATCCTGAAGTTGAGGCTCCAGTACTTTGGCCACCTCATGAGAAGAGAAGACTCCCTGGAAAAGACCCTGATGTTGGGAAAGATGGAGGGCACAAGGAGAAGGGGACGGCAGAGGATGAGATGGTTGGACAGTGTTCTCGAAGCGACTGGCATGAGTTTGGCCAAACTGCGGGAGGCAGTGAAGGATAGGCGTGCCTGGCGTGCTCTGGTCCATGGGGTCACAAAGAGTCGGACACGACTGAACGACTGAACAAATAAGAGCTCCCTGATGGGTTTGCGAGAGGTGTCCTTTCTGGTGCCAAGGCTTGAGCACGAACAGGGGAATTGTCATCTTATTGCAGGTTACCTTTCACCGAAAGAACAAACATTCTTCTAGATCTCAAATGGACGGGGACCCAATTGGTGAGAGTTAATGAATACAGCGAGACAATGGAGAACCTGTTAATGGGGGCAGGGTAGGGCTGCCCCCAGAGCAATACTTTGGGGCAGAAGGCCAGGGTCCCAACCCAGCAGAAAAAGTGGGGCGGTGGGCTGGTTGGCCTAATCTATGCTATAATAATTGAAACAATAATTTTATTATTCACATGCTGCCCATCTAGCCTGGTTGCCCTGGCAAGGCTGTCTTGAAGCTTTTTCTTGCCCCACTCCTGCCCCACCCCACCCGGCCTTTGCCCAGAGAAAAGCCTCTTTCTACCCTTCAGCTGCGTGGGATACAGTCAAAGGGGAAAACCAAGTCTTGGTTTTTGCAAAAGCGGAAACCTCCCCTGCCTAGCAACCGATGACCAGCCAGCTTTGGAGCCTGTCATTGGCTCAGATCAAAGCTCAGCTCCAGGAAAGTCCCCTGCCCTGCTGCTACCCAATTCAAAGGAAAAACACAGCGGGGGGGGGGGGGGAGGCAGAATAGCCAGGCCAGGCCACCGGCAGCAATAGAACTGTTTTGCCGCCAGCCCAAGAACCACTAACGCCCTGCACATTTACTGATCGGCATAACAACAGCAGGCTAATGTGCCATGTTGCCATTTTCCTTATTCTCATGTCATATTTTAATTTTTTGAATATCTTTTGTGTGTTTTCTATTTTGCATACACAAGCGAAATAAAAACGTAAACATACAGTCCCCTTTGACTTCCCTCCCACCCCCCATTGCAGATTTTAATATAATGATTTCCACCGCTGCAGCTCTTTCATAACTCTATTCTTATAAATCCTTTATCAATTCATAGTTCTATTTTTTGCTACAAGTTTTCTGTCAATCCTACCAATGTGTGTAATCGTTTACAATAGTTCCCCCCCCCTCAAAATAGATTATAAACTTTCCCCATTCTTTATTACAGACCACCTTTTCCTGGTTTCTAATTCTTCCTGTAACTTTTTGCCATTTTGCTTCTGGTTTCTTAGGAAAAGATACTGTATTTTCAACATTTTTCTTCTTCAATTTATTATCTATCATTTCCCAGAAGTCTTTTATCACCTTACATGACCACCACATGTGATAAAAAGTACCCTCTTTCTCTTTCATTTCCAACCTAGGGCTTGCCGATCAGAAGGTCGGCGGTTCGAATCCCCGTGACGGGGTGAGCTCCCATTGCTCGGTCCCTGCTCCTGCCAACCTAGTAGTTTGAAAGCACGTCAAAGTGCAAGTAGATAAATAGGTACCGCTCCGGTGGGAAGGTAAACGCCGTTTCCGTGAACTGCTTTGGTTTGCCAGAAGTGGTTTAGTCATGCTGGCCACATGACCCAGAAGCTGTCTGCGGACAAACACCGGCTCCCTCAGCCTATAGAGTGAGATGAGCGCTGCAACCCCAGAGTCGTCCGCAACTGGACCTAATGGTCAGGGGTACCTTTACCCTTTTATACTTTTTAGCTAATTTACTAGGAGTGAAATACCAAGGATACATCATTTTCATTTGGTTCTCCTTCAAAGTGTAACAAGCTGTACATTTTAATCCTGTTGTCCATAGTCTCTCCCATGTTGCCGATTCAATATCATAACCCAAATCCTTCGCCCATAACCAATTTGACCTGTTCATCTTTCGTTTGCCCATCTAATGAAAGGTTATACATTTTAGAAATTAACTGAACGTCACATTTTTATAACTGAATCGGGTTCAATACCAGGCCGAATCCTGCACGCATGATCAGCCTGCTCCTGCTACCTTTAAAAGAAAGACAAAGAAAGAAAGAAAGAAAGAAAGAAAGAAAGAAAGAAAGAAAGAAAGAAAGAAAGAAAGAAGTCTCAGCGGCCTGAAAGCCTTGTGTGACTCTATTTACAGTGAAGTAAATGCACTTTGTGCATGCTCACGGATGCTACTCAGTTGCAGGCAATGCGGACAGGGAGACCAGGTTAAGGTACTGGAATTAAAATCAAATCAACAAAAATGGGATTCTGCTCAGAGATTGTTTTTATTGTGTTATCTATCATTAGGCTGTTCAGCAACAGATAATGCACAAATCTAGCGGGGGGGGGGGGAGAGGAAAACAGCAGAGTTGTGTGTGCATTTTAATCGATTTCAGCTAGACCTCCTTTGGGTGAAAGTGGAAGTTCTCTGAGCAAACAAACAAGCTCCTTTTCCCTCTTTTCAGAATTACCTTATCGCTGGGCTCCTCTCCCAGCCACCACCAGCCATTTCCAGGAACAGCAGTGCTTTTCTGAGAACAGCAGCCTTCCCCACCTCCAAATAAATTCCTGCCCAATCCGCTAACGGAGCGAGGCCAGCATCACCAGTTGCCGGCAGATTCTTCCTGAGCTCAGCAAGGCAAGAGGACTCAGGCTCAGGAATCATAGAATCGTAGAGTTGGAAGGGACCCAAGGGTCATCCAGTCCAACCCCCTGCAATGCTGCTCACAATTCATAAAAGTGAAAGGCATTGGGACGGATGAAATCCCGGGGCCTGCGCTGGTCTCTGCCCCTAACCCCCAAAGGCATGAGCATATTCTGCATTTGCCCAGAGACACACTCTCCCATCCAGCCGGAAGCACGAATCGGACTCCGAAGCTGGCATTTGATAATAGCAGGTTGGGCCTGGGAAATAAGAAGAAGAAGAGTTCTGCTGCCACCAGGCTGAAATCCAGGGCTGATGCAGCTGTTGGCACTCATTCCATGTTGGTCACGCCAAGCCAAACTCAGCAGAGCACAGCAGCATGTTCACCAAGGTGTCAGGAGAAGTTGGGGGGTGCGGGAGGGGAGATGATTCCCCTTGAGCAGGAGAGAGCAACTCCCCCTGTTGTTGTTGTTGTTCAGTCGTGTCCGACTCTTCCTGACCCCGTGGACCAGAGCACGGCAGGCACGCCTATCCTCCACTGCCTCCCGCAGTTTGGCCAAACTCATGCTAGTTGCTTCGAGAACACTGTCCAACCATCTCATCCTCTGTCGTCCCCTTCTCCTTGTGCCCTCCATCTTCCCCAACATCAGGGTCTTTTCAAGGGAGTCTTCTCTTCTCATGAGGTGACCCAAGTACTGGAGCCTCAGCTTCAGGATCTGTCCTTCCAGTGAGCACTCAGGGCTGATTTCCTTGAGAATGGATAGGTTTGATCTTCTTGCAGTCCATGGGACTCTCAAGAGTCTCCTCCAGCACCACAATTCAAAAGCATCAATTCTTCGGCGATCAGTCTTCTTTATGGTCCAGCTCTCACTTCCGTACATTACTACTGGGAAAACCATAGCTTATACGGACCTGTAGTTTCGTATATTCAATATGCTGAAACTCTGTGTCTTCAACTACCATCCTGGCAAGGGGAGAAACTCCTCTCCTCTGGTCCCTCTGAGCCCAGAGCTTGTGTTCCCCCCATCACCCCACTTCTCTCTGCCCCCATTGGCAGTGGGGGGGGGGGAGAGACACTGTAGAGAGGCGCTGGGGGGAGTTTCGCTTCCCCATGCCTGAGCACCTCTCAGCATTCAGGGAAATGGAAGAGGGGAGCTGGCCACGATCCAGGAGACTGAGGTCAGCAGAGAGCAAAGCAAAACCTACTCAAAGGTTTTGGTTGTGTCTAGAATAGCGATTAAAGTTGATTTATGGGAATTTTGATGTTGAAGGAAAGAATGGCAAAAATGTTCAGATAAGTGTAGGTAGAAAAATGCAGCAATGGAAGTTGATTATTGTAACTTTAACAATAATTTACATTTTTTGTCTTTTATTGTTACCTCTTTCTTTGGTTTCTTACTTTTTTCTTTTTCTGTAATTTCCTCTTTTTTTCTTTTCTTTTATTGTTTGCAATGTAAATTGTTTCCTTTATTGCTTGTAATGTGAATTTGTAAAATTGGTAAAATTTTGTAAACTATTTGGAAATAAAATAAAGATTTTATATTAAAAAAAACCTACTCAAAGAGAAGCTGCTTCAGCCCCCCCTCCTCAGTCACAGAATTATATATATATATTACAATTTCCAGGTTTATACATTTCAATAATTTTACAGTCATTTTAACATTTCGAAACGTGACTTCCTTCCCCCTCTTTCTGAGGCTCCTTGTATTTACTGTACTTTTCCATGTATAAAACCAGGGGTCAGCAAACTTTTCCAGCGTTTCTAGCCCCTTGGCTGCCTGGGGCAGGAAGCCAAGAGGCACCCAAGAGGTCATGACGCATGCACACACCACGACGCCCGGCCCCAGGGGATGCCGGGCGGGGGCTTTGGGTGTCTCTGCAGCCCGCAGAGACTCCCGAAGCCGCCCCCTGGGCCCTCTCGGGGGAGCGCAAGTCGGGGCAGGGAGAGGGGCGGGCCAGTGAAGAGGGGTGTCACCCCTCCTCACTGGTCCGTCCCTCTCCATGCCCCGGCTCTGCAAGCCAGCCAGCGGTGGGAAAAGCTGCTGGAGGGTGGGGGCTATTTTCGGCGCTACAGGGGCGGGGCCACAGGGACGGCCAGCGAGGGGAGTGACACCCCGCCTCACTGGCCGCCCCTGCGTCTCCACCCCGGCAGCACCGAAAATAGCCTTAAAAAAAAAAAGCCCGGGGGTGGGGCCACCGCCCAAAGTGTCACTCCCAGCAGGGCGCTGCCCGCGGCAGCCCGCCCCGCCCCGCCCCACCCCCTTGCTACGCCCCTGCCTAAAAGGCCTCAGCCCGGTATACCTGAAGGAGCGTCTCCACCCCCATCCTTCTGCCTGGACACTGAGGTCCAGCACTGAGCGCCTTCTGGTGCTTCCATCACTATGAGAAGCGAAGTTACAGGGAAGCAGGCAGAGGGCCTTCTCGGTAGTGGCTCCCGCTCTGTGGAACGCCCTTCCCATCATATATCAAAGAATTAATCAACTGTCTGACGTTTAGAAGACACCTGAAGGCATCTCTGTACTTAAGACGGCCCTGCTTTAATGTATTTTTAATATTCTGTTGGAGAGGCAGCTGGGAGTTTGGTATGGGGCAAATTCCGGAGGGAGCCTCAAGAACAGGAGGCCAAAGGCAGCGCCATCACTTCCTGCTTCCACCCGAACACAGGCAAGGGCTGCTCTGAAAACGTAGCTCTAGAGACACTCGCGTTCGACAAGGAACCCGAAGTGTCTATAGGTCGGAAGTTTCAAGGCGGCCGAAAAGACCCCTTGAAAAGTGGGAGGTTTTCCGAAGGGGAAGAGGGGTGTTGGTTGACTAACCCCCCACCTCCCATATACTCCGCTTTATATTGCGGGGAAGAAAACCGGAACAGCGAGCAAGGGAGGAGGAGGTCCAGAGAGGACAAAGAGGTAAAGAGGCTGCGTGGAGAAAGTGGGCAATGGGGGGGGGGAGGTGGGGAGAAAAACGGAGAGACCCCTCCCGGAAACAGAGCCATAGCTATGGGGGTGGGGCTAGCCAGGTGTCTTTGTGTGGACGCAAATGTCTCAAAGTGGGTCTTTGACCCGGGTGAAATAAAGCCCAAATTTAACCCCACCCCGCAAAAAAATCCCCTCTCCTGGGCCTCATAAGCAGGGGCTCCGATCCACGCAATCCAGCTGCGAAGTGGGGGCCCAACACCGGCAGGGTTTGCGTGTCACGATCTCCTTTGGAGCCCCCCCCATCACCACCCATGTTTCTTTTTCCTGGGGGTCCAGGAGATGCTCAAGGCCCCCGATCCATGCAATCCAGCTGCCACCTCCTTTGCAGCGCCCTCCCCTCCACACACGTCTCTTTTTCCTGGGGGCTCAAGCGATGCTCAACTGCCCTGCACCCCCTGTGTGCAATTGCCTTAATTTAACGTGATGCCCACCAAGGGCGTCCCGACGAGGAGGACCTCCTATCCCCAAGCCTTTTCCTGTTGGCAGGAACCCCTGCGGCTTGATGGATAGACGGAGTCCACGAAAGGGTTAAAGGAAGTGAAATAGGCCTGGATAGAGACCCCTCTCCCTCTCCCTCTCCCCCCTCCCCCCTCGTCTTGGGAGGCCCCTGCGGATGGAGAGGTTGGTGCGCCCGGCGCAGAGGGCGAGGGGTGAGCGGTGCCAAGTGGGGTTTCTGAGAGCAGGGGAGAGTGTGGGGCGGAGGGAGGTGGGCAGAGGAAACTGGGGGCCTGAGGGAGGAATGGCGGCATTCCTGGGGGATAGAAGCCCAGCCGAGCAGAGAGGGAGTGAGAGGGAGAGAGAGAGAGAGAGACTTCCTTTTGGAGAGATGTCTCCTTCCTTGGGCGCTGGAGGAGGAATCTCTGGTGGTGGGTCTGCCTTGGCTTCTCCCTCCTGCCCAGGAATCTGGCACTCTTTCAAGGCGACCAGAGGGAGATGCCTGATTTAGAGGGGGGGTTTCCACTGATTCTCACCCCCTTTCCTTCCTGGAAGCTGCATCCTCTCCCCATGCTCTGGGCTGCATTATACCAAGTCCACCTTGGAGAGGAGAAGAGAGAAAAATCTGGAAGGCCCTGAGAGGGAGGAGGGAGGAGGAGGCCTTCTTCTGGAACCCCCTCCCAGGAAGTAGCCAGAGACCTTATCCTCTCTCTCAGGCTCCCATTCCACTGCATGGTTAATCGATGATGATGATGTACACCTATCCAGGAATATGGGGGAAGGATGCTATAGAAAGGCATTCGGGGTTTATCTATAAGTATATCGTGAAGGTATTTCTATTACTTTTACTTTTTGTAGGCAATGTCAGAGTGAGTGAATCTATTAGCATCCAAAGATCCATGAGCTGTCCCAGTCTGGGTCATTTCCATGATAGACAATACCTGTGGCTGGAGGTTCTACACCCAGGGCTGTGCACCTGCAGGCCAGGAATTGCCACTATTACAGGCAAAGGGTGTGAGCTTGCCAAAATTACACACAGTATGCGAGTGAGAATTCCAAAATAACTACGCAAAATCTGCAGAGACACTTGCAGGATACTGGAGGTGTGGGTATTCCTGGTCCAGAGTCCACATCCTCAGCCTGCAACCCACAAATACTTTTATTAGCCCTTAACGGGACACCAGATAGTTTCTTCAAAAGATGAATATTTTGGAATGCTTTTACAGTGACATAAATGTCGCTTCCATTTTCCTTATTCCGTACAGGAGAGACTCTGATCTGCAAGTCTTGAGCTCAACTCCTCACTTGAAACAGAAAAATACAGAGACTTTGTCCTGGACCAATTGAGAGGTATGTCCTTCCTCTTCACTAGGAGACTGTATCTTTGTAGATCCTGTTTTCAGTTTGTGAGAACTTAAGAGAAGTCCTGCTGGATTAGGATCAGGGCCCACCTTGTCCAGCATCCTCTTCTCACAAGAATCAGCCAAGAAGAAAACCCCCAGCAGGGCCAATAGCAGCTGTCTCCCCACTCAGGATTCCCAGCCCCAGGGATTCAGATGAATAATTCCTTCGTAGGGGAGAGGGAAACTAATAGATGGGAATCGAAGGACTGCTACTGAAATGGTGGGTGGTTCTGACAAGGTGGACACGATGGAGCCTCCTCAGGAAGTAAATGGTGCAGGATTAGGGAATGTGTGTAGTTGGTAGGAGTGTATCAGGACGATGTTACACATCATGGAGGAAGGAGGAAACAGAATACAGATATTTAGCTTTTTCAGAGGAGGAGGAGGATGGAGAAAGTGTGTCCCTCCAGATGTTTTTCCAGTACAACCCCTATCATCCTTGGTCGTTGGCCATCCTTGTTTGGGCTGACGGTACTAAGAGTCCAACCACATCTGGAGGGCCACAGGTGCCCCACCTCAGCATAGATGGTTCCTCTAGGGGCTCAGTATCACTTGGGAGGTCAAGGTGGGTGTGGATACCAAGGGTTACTGAGACACGTTTTCATGGATTATGATTGATACCTAGACTCCAAATCCAAGGTGCCAACACTAAACGAAGGTCTTGATGGTACCCTCAAAGATGTCTGGTTCACATTCCAGAAGATGTTCAGGGGATAGATCTGAAGGTTCTGAAATGAGTTACAATCAAGATTCTGAGTTACAATTCAGGCTGAGAAATAGAGGCAGGGATCATAAATGTCATCTAAATATGGTCGTCCTCCCCGCCCACTCTCTTCTGGTGGAAACATTTGTGATTGCACTTCCTCCCTCTAAAGTCAGATTCCTTCCTTCCATCCCCTCTTGTTTCATCCATCTGCCTCGAGACACAATGTGTCTTGAGACACCTCAATTTCTCTGCAATATTGGCCTCAAAAGCCCATCTCATAAGCTCAAACGAGATTCACCACTCTCTATCAATATATCAGCAAATTGCTGCATCTCTCCTTCCGATATTAACTAACCCCCCCCCCCGGCACGTCCATGACCCCTCGGTCTCCCTCCTGGTTCGACCAAGAATGCAGGCAATGCAGAACCAACGAAATCAACACTGGTGGGCAACTATATTGGCCCCTATGTTGACTGCCATAAATTCCTCCCTCACAATACCAACAAACTGGAAACAGAGTATAATCATTTCAATTTACAAAAAAGGAGATCCCCAAGATCCTACCAACTACGCTGCCCTTGATCAAGAACTATCTATTGTGGCCAGACTTTCCACGTGGTTTCCCTGCGTGAAGGCAGTTAGATCTCTGGCCCACTATCTGAGTGATCTGATAAACCCTTCGCTAAGAAGGGCCTTTACATTAGCTCGATTTCATGCCATCCCCACAGCATTCTTACAGGGCGTATTTTCCAATACTCCTTCGGATCTTCGGCTCTGCCCATTCAACAAAGGAAAGATAGAGGACTTTATTCACTTTTTCCTCTACTGCCCATTATATGTCTCAATAAGACCCAGGCTTGTCCCTCTAATCCCGCGGACTATCGCCAGGGACGTGGACCGCATGGAATTTCTACTGGTGGATGCCAACCCCTTGATTTCACGTGGAGTGGCCATCTATACATTACAGGCCCTGGAACTCAGGACCACCTTTTTGGCTAACTTGCCCTAGCCTCAGTCCCATGTATCTTCTTGACATGGACACTGTCGACATGCCCTGCTATTGTTCTTCATTTTACCAGTATTATCCAACAGATTTTACATCTAATGTTTTAACTGAATCTGTAGTATTCCCTGAATAACCGCGCCAGGCAACTGACTGGTCTTTTGCTATGTGCTATGGCCACATGGATAATGCAGTAAATAAAATAAATTGAATTCAATTGACTCAATCACTGGCAGAATCTGGGAGTGGCCCCTTCCAGCTACGTCCCCAACATAAGAATTTCGGCACCCTGAGTCGCCTCCTCCCCTCTTTGCATTTGACACCTCTGTGCAATTGGGGCAATGGAAATGGCGTGCCTCCCTCTGAGACTGCTTGGCGAGGGGAGCGCAGGATCTCAGTAGCATCCGCAAGCCCTCTCCCCACTGGGCTGCTCTGTCCCCGCCTCTCCTCGCTGGAAGTTGAGCTCTTTCCCACACTGGAGGAATTGCTACTGCTGAGGAGTTGCTGGGGCTCTCTATAACCCAGTGGGTCATCCGACACTCTCCTGAGTATGGGCGGCAGAAGGTGGCACTGCGGCTCTCTGCTCTCTCCAGCCCCTTCCACCACCTTCCACAGCACCAGCGGCGGCGGTGTCTCCCTGACATGCAGCAGTAAAAGTAACAGCTTCATCTCATGAATGAATCAGTGCTACATATCCAAGGCTAAAGTTTCCATTAAGTACAGTTATATATTGATGGTTAATATCGAGCTGCTTAAGTTTGACACATATTGCCCATTGAAATAGAGGTGGTACGTCCAAGAGTCTCTGGTCATTGATGCAAATGGGGGATAGGACAGGGAGAGAGGCTTGGGCAGAGAATTTACACTAGGGTACTCCTGTGCCAGAAAATGGGAACGAGATCCAGTGGCACATACTTTAATAATTATAAATAGTAATTGGGATGAGTGCTAATTGAACTTGATGTGTGACATATTCCTTTGTTCTCTCCCTTGAAATCCCAACAGGATTTTGTCTCCCTGCACTCTGAAGCAGACGGTGGAGAAGACAGGCAAGAATTCTGGGGGGCCACCTGTAATTTCAAAAGGAATAACGAAAGAAACCATTTAAATGTGTAGAGTGTGGAATGTGTTCCAGTCAATGAGCACAATTCTTTCACATTAATTATCTGAACCAGATAGCGTCAATTGAAACCTTCATATACACCTACAGACTCACACAGGGGAGAAACCATTTAAAGGTATGGAGTGTGGAAAGAGCTTAAGTCAGAATGGAAACCTTACACAACATCAACAAACTCACGAAAGGGAGAAATCCTTTAAATGTATGGAGTGTGGAAAGAGTTTCAGTCGAAGTGAATCCCTCAGAACACATCAGCGAACTCACACAGGGGAGAAACCATTTAAATGTATGGAGTGTGGAAAGAGCTTCAGTCAAAGTGGTAACTATAGAAAACATCAACGAACTCACACAGGGGAAAAACCATTTGAATGCATAGAGTGTGGAAAGAGCTTCAGTCGAAGTGAAACCCTTGGAATACACCAGCGAACTCACACAGGGGAGAAACCATTTAAATGTATGGAGTGTGGGAAGAGCTTTAGTTCGAATGGAGAACTCAGAATACATCAGCGAACTCACACAGGGGAAAAACCCTTTAAATGTATGGAGTGTGGAAAGAGTTTCCGTGTCAGCGGGAAACTTCAACAACATCATCGAACTCACACAGGGGAGAAACCATTTAAATGTATAGAGTGTGGGAAAACCTTCAATCAAAGGGGAAACCTTAAACTGCACCAAAGAACTCACACGGGGGAGAAACCATTCAGATGTAAGGAGTGTGGAAAGGGATTCAGTGAAAGTGGGAAACTTCGACTACACCACCGAACTCACACAGGGGAGAAACCCTTTAAATGTATGGAGTGTGGAAAGAGTTACATTAATAGTGGGGCACTTAGAAGCCACCAGCGAACTCACACAGGGGAAAAACCATTTAAATGTACAGAGTGTGGAAAGAGCTTCAGTCGAAGCGGAGAATATAGAGGACATCAACAAACTCACACAGGTGAAAAAGCATTTGAATGTATAGAGTGTGGAATGAGCTTCAGTCAAAGTGACACCCTTAAACTACATCAGCGAACTCATACAGGGGAGAAACCCTTTAAATGTGTGGAGTGTGGAAAGAGCTTCAGTGATAGTGGGACACTTCGACTACATAATCGAACTCACACAGGGGAGAAACCATTTAAATGTATGGAGTGTGGAAAGAGCTTCAGTCAAAATGAAACCCTTAGAAGGCACCAGCGAACTCACACAGGGGAGAAACCCTTTAAATGTATGGAGTGTGGAAAGAGCTTCAGTCAAAATGAAACCCTTAGAAGGCACCAGCAAACTCACACAGGGGAGAAACCCTTTAAATGTGTGGAGTGTGGAAAGAGCTTCAGTTATAGTGGGACACTTCGACTACATAATCGAATTCACACAGGGGAGAAACCATTTAAATGTATGGAGTGTGGAAAGAGCTTCAGTCAGAATGGAAACCTTACAAAACATCAACAAACTCACACAGGGGAGAAACCATTTAAATGTATGGAGTGTGGAAAGAGCTTCAGTCAGAATGGAAACCTTACAAAACATCAACAAACTCATACAGGGGAGAAACCCTTTAAATGTTTAGCTTGTGGAAAGAGTTACACTGAAAGTGGGGCACTTAGAAGACACCTACGAACTCACACAGGGGAAAAACCATTTGAATGTATGGAGTGTGGGAAGAGCTTCAGTCGCAGTGAAAGCTTTAGAATACATCAACGAACTCACACAGGGCAGAAACCCTTTAAGTGTATGGAGTGTGGAAAGAGCTTCAGTCAAAGTGGACACTATAGACAACATCAACAAACTCACAGAGGGGAGAAGCCATTTAAATGCATGGAGTGTGGGAAGAGCTTCACTGAAAGTGGGACACTTCAACGACATCATCAAACTCACACAGAGGAAAAACCATTTGAATGTATGGAGTGTGGGAAGAGCTTCGGTCGAAGTGATATCCTTAGAATACATCAACAAACTCACACAGGGCAGAAACCCTTTAAGTGTATGGAGTGTGGAAAGAGCTTCAGTCAGAGCGTTCACCTTAGAATTCATCAACGAACTCACACAGGGGAGAAGCCATTTAAATGTATTGAGTGTGGAAAGAGCTTCACTGAAGGTAGGAAACTTAGAAGACATCATCAAGATCACACAGGGAAAAAACCATTTGAATGTATGGAGTGTGGAAAGAGCTTCACTGAAAGTGGGGCACTTAGAAGACATCATCGAATTCACACAGGGGAAAAACCATTTGAATGTATGGTGTGTGGGAAGAGCTTCAGTCGAAGTGAAATCCTTAGAATACATCAACGAACTCACACGAGTGAAACCATTTAAATGTATCGAGTGTGGAAAGAGCTTCAGTAAGAATGGAAACCTTATAATCCATTTATGAACTCACATGGGTCAGAATCCCTTCAAATGTGAGGAATGCTGTGGATTTACCGCTAACTTCATGGCGTGAAGCTTCAATTCCTGTGGCAAACAGCGATCAATTCTCCCAAATAAGAAAAGCCATTTAAAGAACTGTGAGTAGAAATATTTGTATTTCAATTTGAAAGAATTGACTATAGCAAGGGATTTTAAAAATTCAGAGGTCAGTCCTTTGCCGCTGAAACAGCTTGGAAGCAGCAGAATCTAGGCGGAAGCCATGGACTTTGATCTTTATTGAAGTCTTCCTGAAAGCATGTACAGGCTGGATCGCCCCCCCCCCCCTTAGGTAGGGAAAAGGGGGTGAATGAACTGTATATATTTTGATCCTGCGTAAAAAGGACTGTGAATTAAAAGCAGCTCTTCTCTGGAAAGCAGACCACCCAGTCAGCAAGGCTAGACTTCCTTGTTATATAGTAGCCAAATTGGGAAAAGGTTACTTTCTTTTTTCAGTCTGAAGATATTTAGTATCTACAAGAGTCTGAATCCTGGAAAAACAACACATGTGATATATTGCCTTTTCTTGATAGGATTGCGACTGTTGTTTCAAATTGTGGGTGAACTTTGGAACTTTTGTTTACATCATTAGCTTCTGTTGACTTGGGGATTTCCTGTGTGATAAAGGTGAGCCTCTGTAGAGGCTGACCTTGAAATATGGCTGAAACAAGAAGTGGGAAAAATAACAGAAAGAAAACCATCCAAAGGCCAAGAGCCCATTGTTGAATTAATTCAACAGATGACAGTTGAATTAAAACAGGAAATAAAAATGAACAGAGAAGTTCTGGACTGGATGACCCTTGTGATCTCTTCCAACTGTATGATTCTATGATTCTAAGTAGTCGACACCATTAAGACTCAGATGGATGATTTCAAAAAATTGTTTGGGGAACTTAGACAAGAAGTGAAACAAGTAAAATCAGACATTTTAAGTTTGGGTGCCAGGGGGGAGGTCCTGGAGGAAGCAGAAACTAAAGCAGATACCTGATTGCTGGATTTGGAAAGTACACAGGAGGCTGCTCAAGATTCAATTGCATTTTTGCAGATGAAAGAAAAGGAGACACATTTGAGACTAAGAGTGGTACCAGAAGGAGAAAATGGCAATCTAAAGGACTGGTTGATGCAGGACTTGGCTTCCTGGTGGGATCTGGATGGGGAAGAACTCAACCCTTGGATTTTGAAGGCTTTTAGATATGGAGCTAGAAGGAAAAAGGATAGTAATGTACCAAATGGTTGTTTAATAGTTTTAAAAACTAAAGAACAGAGAGATGAGATCCTGGGCCACCACTACAGGAAAAATCTTAAGATTCAAGAGCAACCGGTAATATTGTATAAGGAGATCCCCAAGCGTTTTTTTGGATTATAGACTCCACTATTTGGATCCTACTCATCATTTGAGACAGAAGCAGATTCCTTTTCAATGGGAATTCCCCCCAGGAATCTCCTTTACATACAAGGAGAGAAAACAAAGAATCAGGACACCTGGAGAGATGTGGAGTTTCCTTGATAAACATACAAAAGACTTTGAAACTAAGCCAAAACCAACAGGAACAGCAGAGTAAACTTACACCTTTTTTCTTTCCAAAACTTTAGTTCAAAATGGCTTTGAAAGTACTTTCTTGGACTGTAAATGGTTTAAATATACGTGCTAAAAGGAATCAAGTACAGTATGTTTTATTGGAGCAGAATTTGGATGTAATTTGTCTACAAGAAATGCATGTTGCTAGAAATCACAGGAAAATTCTACAAAACAAATGGTTAGGCTTAGAGTTTATCTGTTCAGAAGAGAGAGTGTGATATATGTTAAAGAGAAACTTAGGTTTATTGCTGTTGAAATTACAGCACAGGGTGAAAAACTCTTAATTGTTGGAATCTATGCGCCAAATGATGGTAATGTGGGGTTTCATAAAAACCTGGAAACAAGACTGTTGGATTATTTGGACTATAAAATAGTGCTACTGGGAGACTTAAATGGAGTGGTCTCCACCTTGATGGATAGAACACAAAGGCAGAAGATTTCAAATGAAGGAAGATTGCCAAAAGTCTTTTTTGAGTTGGTGGACAATTTTGATTTATTGGATATCTGGAGATGGAAGAACACATTGGAAAAGGATTTTACGTTTTTCTCAGATGCAAATCAATCGTTTAGTTGTCCAGACTATATCTGGATAACCAAAGACTTGGTCCCAAGGGTGAACAAGGCAGGTATCTTCCCAAGGATATGTTCAGATCACAATCTGGTTCTGTGGAATGAAAGATGTCTCTGCAGGGTTCTTTCAGATGGAGAATGAATGATGCTTTCTTTAGGAACAAACAGACTGTTAAGAAGGCCCAGAAGGCCCCAAGAGACTATTTTGACACTAATATGAACAACAACATTGAATTGAGGGTTGTTTGGGATGCAAACAAAGCAGTCATGAGAGGATTTCTAATTCAGCAAAATTCAATTAGGAATAAGATCCAGAAAGACAAAAAGGAAAACATATTGCTTCAGTTGAAGGAAAAAGAGAAAAAGGTAAGAAGTAATCCAAATAATCATCAGATTCAAAAAGAAATTAAAGCCTTGCAAATACAATTTTCTCAGATTATAAATCAAGAGATAAGAATGGAAAGTTAAAATGATGAAACAAAGATCTTTTGAATCTGCAAATAAATGTGGGAAATGGCTTGTGTGGCAGTTGAAAAAGAGGCAGAATCAAAATACAATAACTCATATTGTGAATGAAGGAAAAACCATTGAGAACCCAGCAGAGTTTAGAAAAAAATTCCAGAAATATTATTGGCATTTGTATAAAAGAGAAAAGGAGGACAATTGGTAAAGCTCCAGGCCCGGATGGATTAACAGCCAAATACTATAAAACGATGAAGGACTGGCTAGCCCAAACTTTGATGGAGGTTTGCAACAATATATTGAGGGGAGGCCAAGCACTGCAGACCTGGAAAGAGGACTTTATTACTCTGATCCCTAAACCAGATGCAGATCGAGCTCAAGTTAAAAATTACAGACCAATCTCCTTACTTAATGTGGATTATAAAATCTTCGCTAATATCTTGGCAAGAAGGCTGAAGATGATTTTAAATGAGTATATTAATAAAGACCAGGCAGGATTTCTCCTAGTAGACATATGAAAGATAATGTTAGAAATGTTCTTGATATTTTAGAACTGTTAGAGCAAAAGAAGGATTGTAAAGCTATCGTGGTGTTTACTGATGCAGAGATAGCCTTTGACAATATTTCTTGGAGTTATATGAAGACAAATTTGTATAATATGGAGAACCTTTTAAATGCTATAAATGTAATCTATTTGGAGCAGAAGGCAAAGATTATAGTAAATAATATGGTATCAGAGGAATTAAGAATAGAGAAGGTCTCCCCACTTTTATTTATTTTAGTCCTGGACGTGTTGCTGAATATGATAAGAAAAAATGGAGAAATTAAAGGTATTGTTGTTGGGTCAAAGCAATTTAAATTAAAAGCCTTTGCTTATGATATAGTGCTGACATTACAGAATGCAGAATCCAGTGCAAGTAGAGCAGGATTGTAAAGCTATCATTATATTTACTGATGCAGAGATAGCCTTTGACAATATTTCTTGGAGTTTTATGAAGACAAATTTGTATAGCATGGAGGTCGGCCAGAACTTTTAAAATGCTATAAATGTAATCTATTTGGAGAAGAAGGCAAGGATTATAGTAAATAATGTGGTATCAGAGGAATTAAGAATAGAGAAGACAACCAGGCAAGGTTGCCCACTCTCCCCTCTTTTATTTATTTTAGTCCTGGAGGTGTTCCTGAATATGATAAGAAAAAATGGAGAAGTTAAAAGTATTGAGGTTGGGTCGAAGCTATTTAATTAAAAGCCTTTGCTGATGATATAGTGCTGACATTACAGAATGCAGAATCCAGTGCAAGTAGAGCACTGGAATTGATACAGGAATTTGGACAATTTGCAGGTTTTAAACTGAATAAGAGTAAAACCAAAGTGCTAGGTAAAAATCTTGCTGCCGAGGAGATTGCCAGGATAGAAGAGAATACTGGTTTGAAATTTGCTAAAAAGGTGAAATACCTTGGTGTGAATTTGACTACAAAGAATTTGAATCTTTATAAAGATAATTATGCTAAGTTACGGAATGAAATCAAGAGGGAATTCGATATATGGTCAAATTTGAAGTTATTATTTTCGGGCCAAATATCTGCTGCAAAGATGAATGTTTTGCCAAAAATGCTGTTTTTATTTCAAGTGTTACCCATCATAGATAACATGAAATGCTTCAAAGAATAGCAAAAAGTATTATCTAAATTTTTCTGGCAGGGGAAGAAACCAAGAATAAAGTATAAACATTTAACAGATGTGAAAGAAAGGTGGCTTCTCCCTGCCAGATGTAAAAATTTATTATGAAGTGGCTATTTTTTGTTGGTTGAAAGAATGGTTTATGTTGGAAAACACTGATCTGTTAGATTTGGAAGGATTTGATAATGTATTTGGGTGGCATGCTTATTTATGGTGTTATAAGATAAAGGCCCATAGTGGTTTTAAAAACCATATAATCAGAAAATGATTGTTTAATGTTTGGATTAGATATAAAGGTTTACTAGAAAGAAAAACACCTATGTAGATTTCACAATTAGAGGCTAAGGCCCATAAAAAATTAAACATGGAAACCAAGTGGTTGAAATATAGTGATCTCTTAACGGAAGATGACAATAAATTTAAATTAAAGCATTGTGAACAACTTTAAGATAAATTAAATGACTGGTTGCAATATCACTAGATTAATGAAATATTCAAGGCTGATAATAAAAATACTGGTTTTCAGTCAGAAAAATCCAGATTGGAATTGGAATTGCGGGACACGAGAAGTAAAAATCTTTCTAAGATGTATAATTTACTGTTGGAATGGCATACGAAAGATGAAAAAGTGAAATCGGTAATGATTGGATGGGCTAAGGATGTGGGGCACACTATTACGTTTGAAGATTGGGAGAAATTGTGGAAAAAAGGAATTAAGCTTACTGCATGTACTGCTTTGAGAGAAAATATAATGAAAATGATGTGTAGATAGTATATAAGACCTGTAAAACATGCAAATATGTATCGTACATCTGATAATAAATTTTGGAAATGTAAAGAAAAGGAAGGAACCTTTTACCACATGTGGTGGACGTGCCCCAAGGTAAAAGGCTTCTGGGAGAAGATTTATAATGAGATGAAAAAAGTGTTGAAAAACACTTTTATTAAGAAACCAGAAGACTTTTTATTTGGAATTGTAGGAGGGGAAAATCCCTAAAAAGGACATAACATTCTTTTTGTATGCCACAACCGCTGCAAGATTATTACTGGCAAAGAGCTGGAAGAACCAAGAGATACCAACTATAGATGAATGGCAAATGAAGATCATGGACTTTATGGAACTTGCCGAGCTGACTGGAAGACTCTGCGATCAGGGAGAAGAGACGGTGGAGGAAGATTGGGAAAAAATGAAAAAATATTGTAGTATTTAGTTTGCCAGAGGAAATAGTTATCGGCTTTTCGTAATATTTTAAGGAAGTTGGTAGAATAGAGATGTTTTTAAAAATATTGGTAAAGAAGTTAGTATATAGAAACTGTTTATTAGATAGATGAAATTCAGATGGGGGGATCAGGGTAAGTCATTCAATAAGGTAAAGTTAAGAAAAATATAATTTTCTCTTTTTTCCTTTTCCTTTTTTCCCTTTAAATATTTTAATATTTGATTGTTTTTGTGTATTATGTTGCATGTTTTTTGTATCTTACAAAATAAATAAAAATTATTTTTTAAAATAAATAAATGCAAGGATGCTTTTCTTTAAATAAACTTTTTGCTACTTCACCAATGGGCTCAGAATTTATGTTAAAGGCTCCTAGGGCTTTAAGCTTTAGGAGCCAGTGTTTTATTTCTCTCACAGAGCAGAGAGTGGGCTCTGCCAGAGCCTCTGGAGGCAATGTGCTTCGGGGGGGGGGAACGGTGGAACAGGTGTGCGTTAAATGCTTCACTGGATTATTCCTAGGGTCCCCTTCTATCCCTTTTAAAGGAATAAAGACACAAGAGTCTTTCCTTAAAATGTAACAAGAATTTTTCTCACATTTCCGTTCACAATCTTATCCCTGAAAGGCCGGCTTTACTTAGTAGTTACATAACAATCTGTGAGTTCATCTCACGTGGAGACTAAGCTCATGTGCTGCTGGCTGAGAGCCAGCAGACAGCCAAATTACATTAAGATAACAGAATGGCTAGAGAGCAGCAAGCGAGAGAGAGAAAATGGCTGCATGATTTGGCTCTTTTATGGAGTTAGCCAGGGCCGTGCCCATCTCCCAGTGGGAGGATGTTCCAGACCAGCGAAACTGACTGGACTAACATCCCCCTGCGTGTGCCCACTCTAGGGAAACGAGGAATGTTGCATTTGACAGTTCCAATGGATTACATCCCACAACAAGGTAAAGGTAAAGGGACCCCTGACCATTAGGTCCAGTCGTGTCCGACTCTCGGGTTACGGCGCTCATCTCGCAATACTGGCTGAGGGAGCCAGCGTACAGCTCCCGGGTCATGTGGCCAGCATGACTAAGCTGCTTCTGGTGAACCAGAGCAGCGCACGGAAACGCCGTTTACCTTCCCGCTGGAGCTATTTATCTACTTGCACTTTGACGTGCTTTCGAACTGCAAGGTGGGCAGGAGCTGGGACAGAGCAATGGGAGCTCACCCCGTCACCAGGATTTGAACTGCCAACCTTCTGATCAGCAAGCCCTAGGCTCTGTGGTTTAACCCACAGCGCCACAGTCTTGAAAGACGTACACTTGCTCCCAGTATGTTTTCGAGCACAATTCAAAGTATTGGTGCTGACCTTTATAGCCCTAAACGCAGGGGGGTTTCTAGCCCCTTGGCTGCCCTTTGCAAGCCAGCCAGCGGTGGGAAAAGCCGCTGGAGGGTGGGGGCTATTTTCGGCGCTACAAGGGCGGAGCCACAGGGGCGGCCAGCGAGGGGAGTGACACCCCACCTCACTGGCCGCCCCTGCGTCTCCACGCCGGCAGTGCTGAAAATATCCTTTAAAAAAAAATAAAGCCTGGGGGCGGGGCCACAGCCCAAAGCGTCACCCCCAGCAGGGCGCTGCCCGGGGCAGGTCCCACTGCCCCCCCTTGCTACGCCCCTGCCTGAAAGGCTTCGCCCCGGTATACCTAAAGGAGCGTCTCCACCCCCATCGTTCAGCCTGGACACTGAGGTCCAGGACTGAGCGCCTTCTGGTGCTTTCATCACTATGAGAAGCGAAGTTACAGGGAACCAGGCAGAGGGCCTTCTAGGTAGTGGCGCCAGCTCTGTGGAACGCCCTTCCCATCATATATCAAAGAAATAAACAACTGACGTTTATAAGACATCTGAAGGCATCTCTGTTGTTGGAGAGGCAGCTTGGTGGGGGGAGAGCTTCAAGACCAGGAGGCCAAAGGCAGCGCCATCACTTCCTGTTTCCATCCGAACACTGGGAAGGGCTGCTCTGCGAACGTAGCTCTAGAGACGCGCGCGTTCGACAAGGAACCCGAAGTGTCTATAGGTCGGAAGTTTCCAGGTGGCCAAAAAGACCCCTTTAAAAGTGGGAGGTTTTCCGAAGGGGAAGAGGGGTGTTGGTTGATTAACCCCCACCTCCGATATACTCCGCTTTATATTGCGGGGAAGAAAACCGGAACAGCGAGCAAGGGAGGAGGAGGAGGTCCAGAGAGGACAAAGAGGTAAAGAGGCTGCGTGGAGAAAGTGGGCAATGGGGGTGGGGGTGGGAGGGGGAGAGAAAAAGACAGAGACCCCTCCCGGAAACAGAGCCATAGATATGGGGTGGGGCTTGCCGGGTGTTGTTTCTCCACACCTGATGAATCTCCCAGAAGGGCGCCATTGAGGATGTTTTTGTGTGGATGCAAATGTCCCAAACAGGGTCTTTGACTCGGGTGAAATAAAGCCAAGTTTCACCCCTGCCCGCAAAAAAAGCCCCTCTCCTGGGCCTCTATAAGCAGGGGCCCCGATCCCCGCAATCCAGCTGCGAAGTGGGGGCCCAACAGCGGCAGGGATTGCGTGGCACGATCTCCTTTGGAGCCCCCCCCCCACCACGTCCTGGGGGTCCAAGAGATGCTCAAGGCCCCCGATCCATGCAACCCAGCTGCCACCTCCTTTGCAGCGCCCTCCCCTCCACACACGTCTCTTTTTCCTGGGGGCTCAAGCGATGCTCAACTGCCCTGCACCCCCTGTGTGCAATTGCCTTAATTAAACGTGATGCCCCCCAAGGGGGTCCCGACGAGGAGGACCTCCTATCCCCAAGCCTTTTCCTGTTGGCAGGAACCCCTGCGGCTTGATGGAGAGACGGAGTCCACGAAAGGGTTAAAGGAAGTGAAATGGGCCTGGATAGAGACCCCCTCTCCCCTCCCCCCTCCTCCCTCGTCTTGGGCGGCCCCTTCGGATGGAGAGCTTGGTGCGCCCGCCCGGGAGAGATCCGGCGCAGAGGGCGGGGGGGGGTATGAGAACAGGGGAGACTGTGGGACGGAGGGAGGTGGGCAGAGGAAACTGGGGGCCTGAGGGAGGAATGGCGGCATCCCTGGGGGATAGAAGCCCAGCCGAGCAGAGAGGGAGGGAGAGGGGGAGAGAGAGAGAGAGAGACTTCCTTTTGGAGAGATGTCTCCACCCTTGGGCGCTGGAGGAGGAATCTCTGGGGGTGGGTCTGCTTTGGCATCTCCCTCCTGCCCAGGAATCTGATCCCCCCACCCTTTCCTTCCTGGAAGCTCCATCCTCTCCCAATTCTCTGGGCTGCATTATACCAAGTCCACCTTGGAGAGGAGAAGAGAGAAAAAGGTGGAAGGCCCTGAGAGGGAGGAGGGAGGAGGAGGCCTTCTTCTGGAACCCCCTCCCAGGAAGTAGCCAGAGACCTTTTCCTCTCTCTCAGGCTCCCATTCCACTGCATGGTTAATTGATGATGATGATGTACACCTATCCAGGAATATGGGGAAAGGATGCTATAGAAAAGCTTTCAGGGTTTATCTATAAGTATATCCTGAAGGCATTTCTGTTACTTTTATTTTTTGTAGGCAATATCAGAGTGAGTGAATCTATTAGCATCCAAAGATCCATGAGCTGTCCCAGTCTGGGGCATTTCCATGATAGACAATACCTGTGGCTGGAGGTTCTACACCCAGGGCTGTGCACCTGCAGGCCAGGAATTGCCACTGTTGCAGGCAAAGGGTGTGAGCTTGCCAAAATTACACACAGTATGCAAGTGAGAATTCAAAAAAAAACTACGCAAAATCTACAGAGAGACTTGCAGGATACGGGAGATGCGGGTATTCCTGGTCCAGAGTCCACATCCTCAGCCTGCAACCCACAAATGCAGAGACCATAATACTTTTATTAGCCCTTAACGGGACACCAGATAGTTTCTTCAAAAGATGAATATTTTGGAATGCTTTTACAGTGACATAAATGTCGCTTCCATTTTCCTTATTCCGTACAGGAGAGACTCTGATCTGCAAGTCTTGAGCTCAACTCCTCGCCTGAAACAGAAAAATACAGAGACTTTGTCCTGGACCAATTGAGAGGTATGTCCTTCCTCTTCACTAGGAGACTGTATCTTTGTAGATCCTGTTTTCAGTTTGTGAGAACTTAAGAGAAATATTGCTGGATTAGGATCAGGGCCCACTTTGTCCAGCATCCTCTTCTCACAAGAATCAGCCAAGAAGAAAACCCCCAGCAGGGCCATTAGCAGCTGTCTCCCCACTCAGGATTCCCAGCCCCGGGGATTCAGATGAATAATTCCTTCGTAGGGGAGAGGGAAACTAATAGATGAGAATCGAAGGACTGCTACTGAAATGGTGGGTGGTTCTGACAAGGTGGACACGATGGAGCCTCCTCAGGAAGTAAATGGTGCAGGATTAGGGAATGTGTGTAGTTGGTAGGAGTGTATCAGGACGATGTTACACATCATGGAGGAAGGAGGAAACAGAATACAGATATTTAGCTTTTTCAGAGGAGGATGGAGAAAGTGTGTCCCTCCAGATGTTGTTCCAGTACAACCCCTATCATCCTTGGTCGTTGGCCATCCTTGTTTGGGCTGACGGTACTAAGAGTCCAACCACATCTGGAGGGCCAGAGGTGCCCCACCTCAGCATAGATGGTTCCTCTAGGGGCTCAGTATCACTTGGGAGGTCAAGGTGGGTGTGGATACCAAGGGTTACTGAGACACGTTTTCATGGATTATGATTGATACCTAGACTCCAAATCCAAGGTGCCAACACTAAACGAAGGTCTTGATGGTACCCTCAAAGATGTCTGGTTCACATTCCAGAAGATGTTCAGGGGATAGATCTGAAGGTTCTGAAATGAGTTACAATCAAGATTCTGAGTTACAATTCAGGCTGAGAAATAGAGGCAGGGATCATAAATGTCATCTAAATATGGTCGTCCCCCCCCCGCCCACTCTCTTCTGGTGGAAACATTTGTGATTGCACTTCCTCCCTCTAAAGTCAGATTCCTTCCTTCCATCCCCTCTTGTTTCATCCATCTGCCTCGAGACACAATGTGTCTTGAGACACCTCAATTTCTCTGCAATATTGGCCTCAAAAGCCCATCTCATAAGCTCAAACGAGATTCACCACTCTCTATCAATATATCAGCAAATTGCTGCATCTCTCCTTCCGATATTAACTAACCCCCCCCCGGCACGTCCATGACCCCTCGGTCTCCCTCCTGGTTCGACCAAGAATGCAGGCAATGCAGAACCAACGAAATCAACACTGGTGGGCAACTATATTGGCCCCTATGTTGACTGCCATAAATTCCTCCCTTACAATACCAACAAACTGGAAACAGAGTATAATCATTTCAATTTACAAAAAAGGAGATCCCCAAGATCCTACCAACTACGCTGCCCTTGATCAAGAACTATCTATTGTGGCCAGACTTTCCACGTGGTTTCCCTGCGTGAAGGCAGTTAGATCTCTGGCCCACTATCTGAGTGATCTGATAAACCCTTCGCTAAGAAGGGCCTTTACACTGGCTCGATTTCATGCCATCCCCACAGCATTCTTACAGGGTATATTTTCCAATACTCCTTTGGATCTTCGGCTCTGCCCATGCAACAAAGGAAAGACAGAGGACTTTATTCACTTTTTCCTCTACTGCCCATTATATGTCTCAATAAGACCCAGGCTTGTCCCTCTAATCCCGCGGACTATCGCCAGGGACGTGGACCGCATGGAATTTCTACTGGCGGATGCCAACCCCTTGATTTCACGTGGAGTGGCCATCTATACATTACAGGCCCTGAAACTCAGGTCCACCTTTTTGGCTAACTTGCCCTAGCCTTAGTCCCATGTATCTTCTTGACATGGACACTGTCAACATGCCCTGCTATTGTTCTTCATTTTACCTTTATTTTACCTGTATTATCCAACAGATTTTACATCTAATGTTTTAACTGAATCTGCAGTATTCCCTGTATAACCGTGCCAGGCAACTGACTGGTCTTTTGCTATGTGCTATGGCCACATGGATAATGCAGTAAATAAAATAAATTGAATTGAATTGACTCAGTCACTGGCAGAATCTGGGAGTGGCCCCTTCCAGCTACGTCCCCAACATAAGAATTTCGGCACCCTGAGTCGCCTCCTCCCCTCTTTGCATTTGACACCTCTGTGCAATTGGGGCAATGGAAATGGCGTGCCTCCCTCTGAGACTGCTTGGCGAGTTGAGCGCAGGATCTCAGTAGCATCCCCAAGCCCTCTCCCCACCGGGCTGCTCTGTCCCCGCCTCTCCTCGCTGGAAGTTGAGCTCTTTCCCCCACTGGAGGAATTGCTACTGCTGAGGAGTTGCTGGGGCTCTCTATAACCCAGTGGGTCATCCGACACTCTCCTGAGTATGGGCGGCAGAAGGTGGCACTGCGGCTCTCTGCTCTCTCCAGCCCCTTCCACCACCTTCCACAGCACCAGCGGCGGCGGTGTCTCCCTGACATGCAGCATAAAAAGTAACAGCTTCATCTCATGAATGAATCAGTGCTACATATCCAAGGCTAAAGTTTCCATTAAGTACAGTTATATATTGATGGTTAATATCGAGCTGCTTAAGTGTGACACATATTGCCCATTGAAATAGAGGTGGTACGTCCAAGAGTCTCTGGTCATTGATGCAAATGGGGGATAGGACAGGGAGAGAGGCTTGGGCAGAGAATTTACACTAGGGTACTCCTGTGCCAGAAAATGGGCACGAGATCAGGTGGCACATACTGTAATAATTATAAATAGTAATTGGGATGAGTGCTAATTGAACTTGATGTGTGTCATATTCCTTTGTTCTCTCCCTTGAAATCCCAACAGGATTTTGTCTCCCTGCACTCTGAAGCAGACGGTAGAGAAGGCAGGCAAGAATTCTGGGAGGCCACCTGTAATTTCAAAAGGAATAACGAAAGAAACCATTTAAATGTGTAGAGTGTGGAATGTGCTTCAGTCAATGAGCACAATTCTTTCACATTAATTAACTGAACCAGATAACGTCAATTCAAACCTTAATGTACACCTACAGACTCACACAGGGGAGAAACCATTTAAAGGTATGGAGTGTGGAAAGAGCTTAAGTCCGAATGGGAACCTTACACAACATCAAGAAACTCACGAAAGGGAGAAATCCTTTAAATGTATGGAGTGTGGAAAGAGTTTCAGTCGAAGTGAAACCCTCAGAACACATCAGCAAACTCACACAGGGAAGAAACCATTTAAATGTATGGAGTGTGGAAAGAGCTTCAGTCAAAGTGGACACTATAGACTACATCAACGAACTCACACAGGGGAGAAACCATTTAAATGTATTGAGTGTGGGAAGAGCTTTATTTCGAATGGAGGACTCAGAATACATCAGCGAACTCACACAGGGGAAAAACCCTTTAAATGTATGGAGTGTGGAAAGAGCTTCCCTGTAAGCGGGAAACTTCAGCTACATCATCGAACTCACACAGGGGAGAAACCATTTAAGTGTATAGAGTGTGGGAAAACCTTCCATAAAAGGGAAAACCTTAAACTGCACCAAAGAACTCACACGGGGGAGAAACCATTCAGATGTATGGAGTGTGGAAAGCGATTCCGTGAAAGTGGGAAACTTCGACTACACCACCGAACTCACACAGGGGAGAAACCCTTTAAATGTATGGAGTGTGGAAAGAGTTACATTAATACTGGGGCACTTAGAAGCCACCAGCGAACTCACACAGGGGAAAAACCATTTAAATGTATAGAGTGTGGAAAGAGCTTCAGTCGAAGCGGAGCATATAGACGACATCAACAAACTCACACAGGTGAAAAAGCATTTGAATGTATAGAGTGTGGAATGAGCTTCAGTCGAAGTGACACCCTTAAACTACATCAGCGAACTCACACAGGGGAGAAACCCTTTAAATGTGTGGAGTGTGGAAAGAGCTTCAGTGATAGTGGGAAACTTCGACTACATAATCGAACTCACACAGGGGAGAAACCCTTTAAATGTGTGGAGTGTGGAAAGAGCTTCAGTGATAGTGGGGAACTTCGACAACATAATCGAACTCACACAGGGGAGAAACCATTTAAATGTGTGGAATGTGGAAAGAGCTTCATTAGAAGAAGGACACTTCGACTACATCAACTTACTCATACAGGGGAGAAACCATTTAAATGTGTGCAGTGTGGGAAAACATTCAATCAAAGTGGAAACCTTAAACAGCACCAAAGAACTCACACAGGGGAGAAACCCTTTAACTGTATGGAGTGTGGAAAGAGCTTCAGTTTTAGTGGAACCCTTAGACGCCACCAGCGAACTCACAAAGGGGAGAAACCATTTAAATGTATGCAGTGTGGACAGAGCTTCACTGATAGTCAGACAATTAAAAGACATCTACGAACTCACACAGGGGAAAAACCATTTGAATGTATGGAGTGTGGGAAGAGCTTCGGTCGAAGTGAAATCCTCAGAATACATCATCGAACTCACACAGGGCAGAAACCCTTTAAGTGTATGGAGTGTGGGAAGAGCTTCAGTCAAAGTGGACACTATAGACTACATCAACGAACTCACACAGGGGAGAAGCCATTTAAATGTATGGAGTGTGGAAAGAGTTACATTAGTAGTGAGGCACTTAGAAGCCACCAGCGAACTCATACAGGGCAGAAATCCTTTAAGTGTATGGAGTGTGGAAAGAGCTTCAGTCAAAGTGGAAACTTTAAAAAACACCAACAAACTCACACAGGGTGAAACCACTTTTATGAACTCACATGGGTCAGAAACCCTTCAAATGTAAGGAGTGCTGTGGATTTACTGCTAACTTCATGGCACGAAGCTTCAATTCCTGTGGCAAACAGCGATCAGTTCTCCCAAATAAGAAAAGCCATTTAAAGAACTGTGAGTAGAAATATTTGGATTTCAATTTGAAAGAATTGGCTAAAGCAAGGGATTTTAAAAACACGGAGAAGAAGAAGAAGAAGAAGAGTTTGGATTTGATATCCCGCCTTTCACTACCCGAAGGAGTCTCAAAGCGGCTAACATTCTCCTTTCCCTTCCTCCCCCACAACAAACACTCTGTGAGGTGAGTGGGGCTGAGAGACTTCAGAGAAGTGTGACTAGCCCAAGGTCACCCAGCAGCTGCATGTGGAGGAGTGCAGACACGAACCCGGTTCCCCAGATTACGAGTCTGCTGCTCTTAACCACTACACCAAACTGGCTGCTCTTAACCACTACACCAAACTGGCTCACGGAGGTCAGTCCTTTGCCACTGAAACAGCTCGGAAGCAGCAGAATCTCGGCGGAAGCCATGGACTTTGATCTTTATTGAAGTCTTCCTGAAGGCATGTACAGGCTGGATTCCCCCCCCCTAGGTAGGGAAAAGGGGGTGAATGAACTGTATATATTTTGATCCTGCGTAAAAAGGACTGTGAATTAAAAGCAGCTCTTCTCCGGAAAGTGGACCACCCAGTCAGCAAGGCTTGACTTCCTTGTTATATAGTAGCCAAATTGGGAAAAAGTTACTTTCTTTTTTCAGTCTGGAGATATTTAGTATCTGCAAGAGTCTGAATCCTGGAAAAACAGCACATTTGCTATATTGCCTTTTCTTGATAGGATTGTGACTGTTGGGGGACAATTTTCCTTTTTAAAAAACTATTCTTTCTGGGAGTGCTCTGTTGTTTCAATTTGTAAGTGAACTTTGGAACTTTTGTTTACATCATTAGCTTCTGTTGACTTGGACATTTCCTGTGTGATAAAGGCGAGCCTTTGTAGAGGCTGACCTTGAAATATGGCTGAAACAAGAAGTGGAAAAAATAGCAGAAAGAAAGTCATCTAAAAGCCAAGAGCCCATTGTTGAATTAATTCAACAGATGACATTTGAATTAAAACAGGAAATAAAAATGAACAGAGAAGGTCCGGAGTGGATGACCCTCGTGATCTCTTCCAACTCTATGATTCTATGATTCTAAGTAGTGGACACCATTAAGACGCAGATGGATGATTTCAAAAAATTGTTTGGGGAACTTAGACAAGAAGTGAAACAAGTAAAATCAGACATTTTAAGTGTGGGTCCCAGGGGGGAGGTCCTGGAGGAAGCAGAAACTAAAGCAGATACCAGATTGCTGGATTTGGAAAGTACACAGAAGGCTGCTCAAGACTCAATTGCATTTTTGCAGATGAAAGAAAACGAGACACATTTGAGACTAAGAGTGGTACCAAAAGGAGAAAACAGCAATCTAAAGGACTGATTGATGCAGGAATCGGCTTCCTGGTGGGATCTGGATAAGGAAGAACTCGACCCTTGGATTTTGAAGGCTTTTAGATATGGAGCTAGAAGGAAAAAGGATAGTAATGTGCCAAATGATTGTTTAATAGTTTTTCAAACTAAAGAACAGAGAGATGAGATCCTGGGCCACCACTACAGGAATAATCTTAAGATTCAAGAGCAACCGGTAAAATTGTACAAGGAGATCCCCAAGCATTCTAGACTCCACTATTTGGATCTTACTCGTCATTTGAGACAGAAGCAGATTCCTTTTCAATTGGAATTCCCCCCAGGAATCTCCTTTACATACAAGGAGAGAAAACAAAGAATCAGGACACCTGGAGAGATGAGGAGTTTCCTTGATAAACATACGAAAGACTTTGAAACTAAGCCAAAACCAACAGGAACAGCAGAGTAAACTTACACCTTTTTTCTTTCCAAAACTTCAGTTCAAAATGGCTTTGAAAGTACTTTCTTGGACTGTAAATGGTTTAAATATACGTGCTAAAAGGAATCAAGTACAGCATGTTTTATTGAAGCAGAATTTGGATGTAATTTGTCTACAAGAAACACATGTTACTAGAAATCACAGGAAAATTCTACAAAACAAATGGTTAGGCTTAGAGTTTATCTCTTCAGATACAGTTAAGAAGAGAGGTGTGATATATGTTAAAGAGAAACTTAGATTTATTGCTGTTGAAATTACAGCACAGGGCGAAAACTCTTAATTGAAACAAGACTGGAAACAAGACTGTTGGATTATTTGGACTATAAAATAGTGCTACTGGGAGACTTACATGGAGTGGTCTCCACCTTGATGGATCGAACACAAAGGCAGTCAATTTCAAATGAAGGAAGACTGGCAAAAGTCTATTTTGAGTTGGTGGAAAAGTTTGATTTAGTGGATATTTGGAGACTGAAGAACCCATTGGAAACGGATTTTATGTTGTTCTCAGATGCAAATCAATTGTTTAGTTGTCAGGACTATATCTGGATAACCAAAGACTTGGTCCCAAGGGTGAACAAGGCAGGTATCTTCCCAAGGATATGTTCAGATCACAATCCAGTTCTGTTGGAATTAAAGATGTCTCTGCAGGGTTCATTCAGATGGAGAATGAATGATGCTTTATTTAGGAACAAACAGACTGTTAAGAAGGCCCAGAAGACCCCAAGAGACTATTTTAACACTATTATGAAAAACAACATTGAATTGAGGGTCGTTTGGGACGCAAGCAAACGGTCATGAGAGGATTTCTAATTCAACAAAATTCTATTAGGAATAAGATCCAGAAAGAAAAAAAGGGAAAAATCTTGATTCAGTTGAAGGTAAAAGAGAAAAAGCTAAGAAGTAATCCAAAGAAATAACAGATTCAAAAAGAAATTAAAGCCTTGCAAATACAATTTTCTCAGATTATAAATCAAGAGATAAGAGTGGAAAGTTAAAATGATGAAACAAAGATCTTTTGAATCTGCAAATAAATGTGGGAAATGGCTTGTGTGGCAGTTGAAAAAGAGGCAGTATCAAAATACAATAACTCATATTGTGAATGAAGGAGGAAACATTGAGAACGCAGTAGTGATTAGAAAATAATTCCAGAAATATTATAGGCATTTGTATAAAAGAGAAAAGGAGGACAATGAAAAGATAAAACAATTTCCCGAACTAAAAGGGCAGCACAAAATCCTCACAGAGAAATAGGTTCTACTTAACGATTCAATCTCGAGACATGAAATTTTACCCAAATGAAACTGGTAAAGCTCCAGGCCCGGATCAATTAACAGCCAAATACTATAAAGCAATGAAGGACTGGTTAGCCCAACCTTTGATGGAGGTTTGCAACAATATATTGAGGGGAGGCCAAGCACTGGAGACCTGGAAAGAGGCCTTTATTACTCTGAACCCTAAACCAGATACAGATCGAGCTCAAGTTAAAAATTACATACCAATCTCCTTACTTAATGTGGATTACTTAATGTAGTCCTGGAGGTGTTGCTGAATATGATAAGAAAAAATGGAGAAGTTAAAGGTATTGAGGTTGGGTCGAAGCTATTTAATTAAAAGCCTTTGCTGATGATATAGTGCTGACATTACAGAATGCAGAATCCAGTGCAAGTAGAGCACTGGAATTGATACAGGAATTTGGGCAATTTGCAGGTTTTAAACAGAATAAGAGTAAAACCAAAGTGCTAGGTAAAAGTCTTGCTGCCGAGGAGATTGCCAGGATAGAAGAGAATACTGGTTTGAAATTTGCTAAAAAGGTGAAATACCTTGGTGTGAATTTGACTACAAAAAAAATTGAATCTTTATAAAGACAATTATGCTAAGTTACGGAATGAAATCAAGAGGGATTTGGATATATGGTCAAATTTGAAGTTATCATTTTCGGGCCAAATATCTGCTGTAAAGATAAATGTTTTGCCAAAAGTGCTGTTTTTATTACAAGTGTTACCCATCATAGATAACATGAAATGCTTCAAAGAATGGCAAAAAGAATTATCTAAATTTATCTGGCAGGGGAAGAAACCAAGAATAGAGTATAAACTTTTAACAGATGTGAAAGAAAGGTGGTTTCTCCCTGCCAGATCTAAAAATTTGTTATGAAGCGGCTGTTTTTTGTTGGTTGAAATAATGGTTTATGTTGGAAAACACTGATCTGTTAGATTTGGAAGGATTTGATAATGTATTTGGGTGGCATGCTTATTTATGGTGTTATAAGATAAAGGCCCATAGTGGTTTTAAAAACTATATAATCAGAAAATCATTGTTTAATGTTTGGATTAGATATAAAGGTTTACTAGAAAGAAAAACACCTATGTAGATTTCTCAATTAGAGATTAAGGCCCATAAAAAATTAAACATGGAAACCAAGTGGTTGAAATATAGTGATCTCTTAACGGAAGATGACAATAAATTTAAATTAAAGTAATGTGAACAACTTTAAGATAAATTAAATGACTGGTTGCAATATCACTAGATTAATGAAATATTCAAGGCTGATAATAAAAATACTGGTTTTCAGTTAGAAAAATCCAGATTGGAATTGGAATTGCTGGACACGAGAAGTAAAAATCTTTCTAAGATGTATAATTTATTGTTGGAATGGCATACGAAAGATGAACAAGTGAAATCGGTAATGATTGGATGGGCTAAGGATGTGGGGCACAATATTATGTTTGAAGATTGGGAGAAATTGTGGAAAAAAAGGAATTAAGCTTACTGCATGTACTGCTTTCAGAGAAAATATAATGAAAATGATTTATAAATGGTATATAAGACCTGTAAAACTTGCAAATATGTATCGTACATCTGATAATAAATGTGGAAATGTAAAGAAAAGGAAGGAACCTTTTATCACATGTGGTGGACGTGCCCCAAGGTAAAAGACTTCTGGGAGAAGATTTATAATGAGATGAAAAAAGTGTTGAAAAACACTTTTATTAAGAAACCAGAAGCCTTTTTATTTGGAATTGTCGGAGGGGAAATCCCTAAATAGGACATAACATTCTTTTTGTATGCCACAAACGCTGCAAGATTATTACTTGCAAAGAGCTGGAAGAACCAAGAGATACCAACAATAGATGAATGGCAAATGAAGATCATGGAGTTTATGGAACTTGCCGAGCTGACTGGAAGACTCCGCGATCAGGGAGAAGACACGGTGGAGGAATATTGGGGAAAAATTAAATTGTATTTGAACAAATATTTAGTATTTAGTTTGCCTGAGGAATCAGTTATACACTTTTTGTAATATTTTTAGGAAGTAGATAGAATAGAGATGTTTAAAAAAATATTGGTAAAGATATTTTAATATTTGATTGTTCTTGTGTATTATGGTGCATGTTTTTTGTATCTTACAAAATGAATAAAAATTATTTTTTAAAAACAAATAAATGCAAGGAGTGCGGAAAGTAATGCAGGTAATGTCTTAAAACAGTAGAAGACAAGACGCAATGCAATGTTAGGGAGGGGAGTGTGCATCTGGAGAGCTGGTGGTGAATAATGATGGGCTGAGAGTCACATGGTTTTTGGAGAGATTGAAAATGTTCATGCTTGAAATTGGGATGTGGGAGTTGTGAAAAGTGGAGTGTGAGACTTGTTGTGTTGCTTTGGATGTACAGTTGGTTTATATACGAAGAGTCGGATAACTCCCATTTTTATAATTGCAATAAAGGTACAATGAAGACACAGAAATCTGAAAGCATCTCCTTACATACAGATGGTAGTCAATGTGTTACCACACTTGCTCATTTTTGGCTACGTCAAGGGTGAAGTGTTGAAATAAAACATTATCAGTATCAAAATCTTTATTGGTATCACTTACAAACATTCTATAAAACATTATCTCTGTTGGCATCATCTAGCTTGTAGCTGGGACCCAAATACGAAGCCTGCTTGCACCCATGACTGGAACAAAGCCGTAGTCTAAATGTGGTTTGCCCTTTTACCGTATATACGCGAGTATAAGCCGACGCAAATATAAGCCGAGGCACCTAATTTGACCACAAAAAACTGGGAAAACTTATTGACTTGAGCATAAGCCGAGGGTGGGAAATGCAGCAACTACTGGTAAATTTCAAAAATAAAAATAAATAAAATTACATTAATTGAGACATCAGTAGATTAAATGTTTTTGAATATTTATTTCAAAGAAAAACAGGGGCAAGGAGTTCCATAGGCTTGACTCTGCACCACAGGAATAAGCGCTTTCTTTTATTTGCCCCCTCCCCTCTTCCAACAGTTAGGCTTTCCTTTTTATTTCTTTGGTGTATTTTATGTCCAATATTTCCATCCCCCTACAACCTCTATCAATAAATGGGACTGATTCCTGAGTGTGAGGGGGTTTATTTTCAGGCCCTTTTCTTCCCTCCCCAAAGAACCCTCCCTTCCCAAACAGCCAAGCTGTGAATGGATCCAAAGGAAGATAAGAGTTGCAGAGCTCCTGTGACCTTGCCTCCTCCTGGGCTTTGCAGAGAGGAGGGGGGCAAGAGCCTCTGTTCCTTGACTTGGGGGTCCTCCCTGCACCCTCCCCTTCATCCCAGGGACCCCCTCTTCTCCCCAATGGACGCTTTGCAAGATGAGCAGAGACTCACTGGATTCAGGAGGTGCCAGGGATGCAGCACGTGCAGAAGAGAGAGACAAAGGCCCCCTCCTCCTTTTGTAGGTGGGCTTGGTATTTCCTGACCTCTCTAGGAATCCCACTCAATCCTTTTTAACCCTTGGCAAGCCAGTGCCCCCAGCTTCTCTGATCCTGTCCTGTGCCTTTTGCAGGAAAGAGCTTCTCTCCACTTCTCTCCCCCCCCCCAACTGACAGAGGGGGAAGCATTGTGCAGTGCTTCTCCGATCCTCCATTCTGTGCCTTTCTGCTGGTGAGTGGAGGCAGAGGCGTCTTTACCCTTCCAGCTTGTGTCTGGAGGCACTAGGACCTCGCAGACAGCTGCAAACGCACGGGATGGGATCGGAGAAGAGGAGTCTCAGATCTCCATCCTGCGCATTTCCTGGTGGGGGGAGGGAAGCGGAGAGAAACTCTTTCTCTCCGCTTTTCCTACCCAACCACTTCGCAGACAGCTGCAAACGCACAGGACGGGATCGGAGAAGATGCCCCCGTCCTGCACATTTCCTGGTGGGGTGGGAGGGTCTTTCTCTCTGCTTTTCCTTCCCCACCGCCTGCCTCACTTGCGCATAAGCCGAGGGCGACTTTTTCAGCCCAAAAAATGGGCTGAAAAAGTCGGCTTATGCGCAGGTATATACGGTAGTTTTATAAGATATGAAACTCGCTTATGCTTGCAATTGGAACCCATAGCGGTTACCACTCATAACTAGGACAACTTTCGGTGTTCTGCTTATGTCAATAGGTAAATGCTGGGGGCGGGGCTTTGACCAAATAAGGGCAATAAGGGATGGGGGTGGGGTCCTGGGAATTGGAGGACAAAGCAGGGACTTTTGCACCCTGTGTTCTTCTGACCTGGGTGTGCCTGAATGGGTTACCCATGCTTGCAACGATGCTTTTCTTTAAATAAACCTTTTGCTACTTCACCAATGAGCTCAGAATTTATGTTAAAGGCTCGTAGGGCGTTAAGATTTAGGAGCCAGTTTTATTTCTCTCACAGAGCATAGAGGGGGCTCTGCCAGAGCCTCTGGAAGCAATGTGCTTCGGGGGGGGGGGGAACGGTGGAACAGGTGTGCATTAAATGCTTCACTGGATTATTCCTAGAGTCCCCTTCTATCCCTTTTAAAGGAATAAAGACACAAGAGTCTTTCCTTAAAATGTAACAAGAATTTTTCTCACATTTCAGTTCACAATCTGATCCCTGAAAGGACAGCTTTACTTAGTAGTTACATAACAATCTGTGAGTTCATCTCACGTGGAGACTAAGCTCATATGCTGCTGGCTGAGAGCCAGCAGACAGTCAAATTACATTAAGATAACAAAATGGCTAGAGAGCTGCAAGCGAGAGAGAGTACATGGCTGCATGATTTGGCTCTTTTATGGAGTTAGCCAGGGCTGTGCCCATCTCCCAGGGGGAGGATGTTCCAGACCAGCGAAACAGGACGTTACACTGACTGGAGTAACATCCCCCTGCGTTTGTCCACTAGGGAAGCAAGGAATGTTCCAATGGATTACATCCCACAACAAGATAAAGGTAAAGGGACCTCTGACCATTAGGTCCAGTCATGTCCAACTCTCTGGTTGCGGCGCTCATCTCGTGATACTGGCTGAGGGAGCCAGCGTACAGCTCCCGGGTCATGTGGCCAGCATGACTAAGCTGCTTCTGGTGAACCAGAGCAGCGCACGGAAACGCCGTTTACCTTCCCGCCGGAGCGGTACCTATTTATCTACTTGCACTTTGACGTGCTTTCGAACTGCTAGGTGGGCAGGAGCTGGGACAGAGCAATGGGAGCTCACCCCGTCACCAGGATTTGAACCGCCAACCTTCTGATCAGCAAGCCCTAGGCTCTGTGGTTTAACCCACAGCGCCACAGTCTTGAAAGACGTACACTGGCTCCCAGTATGTTTTCGAGCACAATTCAAAGTGTTGGTGCTGACCTTTATAGCCCTAAACGCAGGGGGGTTTCTAGCCCCTTGGCTGCCCTTTGCAAGCCAGCCAGCGGTGGGAAAAGCCGCTGGAGGGTGGGGGCTATTTTCGGCGCTACAGGGGCGGAGCCACAGGGGCGGCCAACGAGGGGAGTGACACCCCACCTCACTGGCCGCCCCTGCGTCTCCACGCTGGCAGCGCTGAAAATATCCTTTTTAAAAAAAATAAAGCCTGGGGGTGGGGCCACTGCCCAAAGCGTCACCCCCAGCAGGGCGCTGCCCGGGGCAGGTCCCCCCACCCCCCTTGCTACGCCCCTGCCTAAAAGGCCTCGGCCCGGTATACCTAAAGGAGCGTCTCCACCCCCATCGTTCTGCCTGGACACTGAGGTCCAGCACTGAGCGCCTTCTGGTGCTTCCATCACTATGAGAAGCGAACAGAGCCGTCTCATCCATTGGGGCTGGTGGCGCGGCGCACCAGGGCGCAATGGCCTGGAGGGCGCCTCCGTCCTCCAGCCCCGCTGGCAGCGCCTGCCGGCAGCGCCCTCTGACTCCCGGCAAGGGAGCTGGCCGGCCACGCCACGCCCTCTGGCTGCCCAGCAGAGCACAGGAGCACAGCTCTGCGCGCCCTTCCAGCGCTTCCGGGACGGGAGGCGAGGGCAGCCGGTTCGCGCTCCCGCGCTCAGCCGGATGGCGCAGCGCAGCCGGCCAGCTCGCGCTCTGCGCGCAGCCGCCCGCCCGCCCGATGCAGCGCAAGCTGTCCGGCTGCGCGCGGAGCGCGAATTGCCCGGCTGCGCGCAGGTGCGCGAGCCGGCCGCCCTCGCCTCGCATCCCGGAAGCGCTGGAAGGGCGCGCAGAGCCCCGCGCCGCTCCAGCGCCACGCCCCTCATCCCCCACTCGCCCACCCCCCTCCCAAGGGGCGGCAAGCGCGGGAGGGAGGCGGCGGAGAGGCGGCATGGCGGGGGCGCCGGAGGGATAGCCGCGCCAGGGCGGCAGATCCCCTTGAGACGGCTCTGGAAGCGGTTACAGGGAACCAGGCAGAGGGTCTTCTCGGTAGTGGCTCCCGCTCTGTGGAACGCCCTCCCATCATATATCAAAGAAATAAACAACTATCTGACTTTTAGAAGACATCTGAAGGCATCTCTGTTGTTGGAGAGTCAGCTGGGTGGAAGTATGAGGCAATTCCTCATTTCCACCCGAACACAGGCAGGGGCTGCTCTGCGAACGTAGCTCTAGAGACGCGTGCGTTCGACAAGGAACCCGAAGTGTCTATAGGTCGGAAGTTTCAAGGCGGCCGAAAAGACCCCTTGAAAAGTGGGAGGTTTTCCGAAGGGGAGGAGGGGTGTTGGTTGACTTACCCCCACCTCCCATATACTCCGCTTTATATTGCGGGGAAGAAAACCGGAACAGCGAGCAAGGGAGGAGGAGGTCCAGAGAGGACAAAGAGGTAAAGAGGCTGCGTGGAGAAAGTGGGCAAGGGGGGTGGGGGGGAGGGGGAGAGAAAAAGACAGAGACCCCTCCCGGAAACAGAGCCATAGCTATGGGGGTGGGGCTAGCCTGATGAATCTCCCAGAAGGGCGCCATTGAGGATGTTTTTGTGTGGACGCAAATGTCCCAAACAGGGTCTTTGACTCGGGTGAAATAAAGCCAAGTTTCACCCCAGCCCGCAAAAAAGCCCCTGGGGCCGCAGCGTTCAATCTCCTTTGGAGCCCCGCCCCCGATGCTCAAGGCCCCCGATCCATGCAATCCAGCTGCCACCTCCTTTGCAGCGCCCTCCTCTCCACACACGTCTCTTTTTCCCGGGGGCTCAAGCGATGCTCGGCAGCCCTGCACCCCTTTGGCGCCTTGGCGGGAACGGAAACGTGATGCCCACCAAAGGGGTCCCACGAGGACCTCCTATTCCCAAGCAAGGTTGGATTTGAACCCCCCCCCCCCCGCCGCCGCCCTCTGTCTTTTCCTGCTGGCAGGAACCCCTGTGCCTTGATGGAGAGACGGAGTCCACGAAAGGGTTAAAGGAAGTGAAATAGGCCTGGATAGAGACCCTCCTCCCTCTCTCTCCCCCCTCCCTGCTCGTCTTGGGCGGCCCCTTCGGATGGAGAGGTTGGTGCGCCCGGGAGAGATCCGGCGCAGAGGGCGAGGGGTGAGCGGTGCCAAGGGGGTTCTCTGGCCGCAGGGGAGACTGTGGGACGGAGGGAGGTGGGCAGAGGAAACTGGGGGCCTGAGGGAGGAATGGCGGCATCCCTGGGGGATAGAAGCCCAGCCGAGCAGAGAGGGAGGGAGAGGGAGAGAGAGAGAGAGACTTCCTTTTGGAGAGATGTCTCCACCCTTGGGCGCTGGAGGAGGAATCTCTGGTGGTGGGTCTGCCTTGGCTTCTCCCTCCTCCTGCCCAGGAATCTGGCACTCTTTCAAGGCGACCAGAGGGAGATGCCTGATTTAGGGGGGGGGTCCACTGATTCTCACCCCCTTTCCTTCCTGGAAGCTGCATCCTCTCCCCATGCTCTGGGCTGCATTATACCAAGTCCACCTTGGAGAGGAGAAGAGAGAAAAATCTGGAAGGCCCTGAGAGGGAGGAGGGACGAGGAGGCCTTCTTCTGGAACCCCCTCCCAGGAAGTAGCCAGAGACCTTTTCCTCTCTCTCAGGCTCCCATTCCACTGCATGGTTAATCGATGATGAGGCAGGGATCATAAATGTCATCTAAATATGGTCCCCCCCCCCCCACTCTCTCTTCTGGTGGAAACATTTGTGATTGCACTTCCTCCCTCTAAAGTCAGATTCCTTCCTTCCATCCCCTCTTGTTAACATCCATCTGCCTACAGACACAATGTGTCTCGAGACACCTCAATTCCTCTGCAATATTGGCCTTAAAAGCCCATCTCATAAGCTCAAACAAGATTCACCACTCTCTATCAATATATCAGCAAATTGCTGCATCTCTCCTTCCGATATTAACTAAACCCCCCCCCCCGGCACGTCCATGACCCCTCGGTCTCCCTCCTGGTTCGACCAAGAATGCAGGCAATGCAGAACCAACCTTCGAAATCTCCAGGCAGCTTTGAAATTGGGCTCTACCAAGAGCAAAATTGAGGTGGTTGCCGAACTCCGTACACATTATAAACAGCTTCTTAGATACAAGAAACTACGCTTCACAAAAGCATGCTGGATAGAACTGGATGCTGCCACCACACGCCGAGATGATAAGAAGTTCTGGCAAATTATTAAAATGGGACCTCCGCCGTCCCATGTAACAATATCGTGGAAGCCAGCTGGTATAAGCACTTCTCCCATCTTTATTCTGCTCCCTTCCCTAATCCATCTGTAACCCTTTCCACAGCTAGCAGATCCGCCCTTCCATTGTGGGACCCAGTCTCCCCAGAGAAATGCTTTCAGCTGATTGGCTTGTTAAAGGGAAGCAAATCACCTGGGAAAGATATGTGATCCCCTGAAGTATTCCTATCAAATCAACACTGGTGGGCAACTATATTGGCCCCTATATTCACTGCCATAAATTCCTCCCTCACGATACCGACAAACTGGAAACAGAGTATAACCATTCCAATTTACAAAAAAGGAGATCCCCAAGATCCTACCAACTACAGGCCTATCAGCCTACTAGATATAACCTACAAGATCTATGCCAGATTTCTTCTCGAGAAGTTGACCAACTGGGCGGATGAAATCGGCCTACTCCACCCAGAACAAGCTGGCTTTCGGAAAGGCCACAATACTTCAGGCCACTGTCTAGTCCTCCAAACTCTGATTGACAAATACCAAACAAAGTTCAATTCCAAGCTATATGTTGCCTTTGTCGATTTATCCTCTGCCTTCGATTCCATGAACAGAACCAAACTTTGGCAGAAGCTAAGTACAACCAACACAGACAAAAGGCTCTTATGGCTGCTAATGGAAATTCACTCGGATATAACTGCCAGAGTGAAATTTGGACCCCTGGGCACTCTCTCCCGTCCCTTTCCACTAGCTAGAGGCGTCAAACAAGGCTACCTTTTGGCTCCTTTTCTCTTTAATTTTTATATAAACGATATAATAACAGCTATTAAAGCCTCTAACCAACCTGCCCCGTCCCTGCCACAAGCAAAAATACCCATCTTATTATACGCTGACGACATGGCAATCCTCTCGCTAACTAAGTTGGGACTCAACAGCATGATGAGAGGGCTCATGCAATTTTGCGAAGAAAACTTCCTAAAAATTATTTTTTCTAAAACAGAAATTATCCCCTTCGGCACGATAAAACCAAATCCATCATGGAATGTTGCAGGCCACACCATTGACCAATGCTCGGTCTTTAAATACTTGGGCATTACTTTCCACCACAGATCATCCTGGACAGCCCATTTAAACACGACCATCCTGGCCGCTCGCTGATCCGTGGGTGCCTTGGTGAAATTCTTCTTCGCAAAAGGTGGGCAGCTGGTGGTGCCAATCAGAAAGATCTACCTTAGTAAAATCCCCCCAATGTTGCTTTATGGGGTGGAAATATGGGGGTGGAACCTGAATATCCTCCAACGACTGGAGTCTCTGCAAAACCTTTTGGCAAGAAAGATCTGGGGCCTTCCTAATGGGACAATGGCGGCCCAACTGAGAATGGAACTGGGTCTACCATCCATCGTAGCAAGAGCCCATATCAGGATAATCACCTTCTACAAATCGCTTGCTGAAACTCCAGATTTTCTATTAGCTAAACAAGCCTTCTTAGCCTTTACCGGCAGCCGCACCTGGTCAAGGGGCATGGAGAGCATCTGCGATTGCTACTCCCTTCCAGACTTCGCTGCCCTATCCTCATGGGACAAAGACAAAATTTGCGACTGGATTCTTGCCAGGGACGCTGCCCTTGATCAAGAACTATCTATTGCGGCCAGACTTTCCCCGTGGTTTCCCCGTGTGAAGGTAGTTAGATCTCTGGCCCACTATCTGAGTGATCTGATAAACCCTTCGCTAAGAAGGGCCTTTACATTAGCTCGATTTCATGCCATCCCCACAGCATTCTTACAGGGCGTATTTTCCAATACTCCTTCGGATCTTCGGCTCTGCCCATGCAACAAAGGAAAGATAGAGGACATTATTCACTTTTCCCTCTACTGCCCATTATATGTCTCAATAAGACCCAGGCTTGTCCCTCTAATCCCGCGGACTATCGCCAGGGACGTGGACCGCATGGAATTTCTACTGGCGGATGCCAACCCCTTGATTTCATGTGGAGTGGCCATCTATACATTACAGGCCCTGAAACTCAGGTCCACCTTTTTGGCTAACTTGCCCTAGCCTTAGTCCCATGTATCTTCTTGACATGGACACTGTCGACGTGCCCTGCTATTGTTCTTCATTTTACCTTTATTTTACCTATATTATCCAACAGATTTTACATCTAATGTTTTAACTGAATCTGTAGTATTCCCTGAATAACCGCGCCAGGCAACTGACTGGTCTTTTGCTATGTGCTATGGCCACATGGATAATGCAGTAAATAAAATAAACTGAATTGAATTGACTCAGTCACTGGCAGAATCTGGGAGTGGCCCCTTCCTTTTTTTTTTTTTTTTTGCAAATATGTTTTTATTTTCCATCAACAAACAAAATACATGTACGTTCATCAAATAAAGTTTCACAATTATTACACAAACTCCGCCGAGTTTTCCTGACTTCCCTCCTTCTCTTCTCTGGTTTTTTTAATGTTCCAGCTATTCCCTCGCTTTCTCTTCATTCCCACATGTTTTGTTATCATATTGTTATCATTTTTTGTTATACATTTCTGTCCTGTTACAAGAAATCTGTCAATCCTGTAAGTGCTTACATATCTTTACAGTCTCCTATATAATCCAAAAATTTACCCCATTCCAATTGAAACCTTTGGTCACTTTGCTCTCTTATTTTCCCAGTCAGTTTCACCAATTCAGAATATTCCATTAATTTCCTTTTCCATTCATTTACAGTTGGTACCTCTTTTAATTTCCAATTTTGCGCTATTAATATCCTCGCTGCTGTGGTGGCATATAAGAAGAATCTTTGATCTTTTTTTTTCAATTTCTTCTCCAACTAAACCAATCAGGAAGGCTTCTGGTTTTTTCGTAAACGTATATTTTAAAAAAAATTTTAGTTCATTATAAATTGCTTCCCAATAAGGTTTAATTTTTTCACATGTCCACCACATATGGAAAAACTCACCGTCTTTCACTTCACACCTCCAACATTTCTTATCATATTTCTTATATATTTTTGCTAATTTTACTGGGGTTAAGTACCATCGGTACATCATTTTCATAATGTTTTCCTTTAAGATTATACAGGCAGTAAATTTCATGTGTTCTTTCCATAATTTTTCCCACATTTCGATTTGGATATTGTGCCCGACATCTATCGCCCATTTTATCATAACATCTTTAATCTCTTCATCTTTTGTGTGCCATTCTAATAAGTAATTATACATCTTGGATAATATTTTCTCATTGCTTTCTAAAATTTCCACTTGAAATTTCGATTTCTTATTATCAAAATTACGTTTTCTTTTGTCTTCATTAAATAGACCACACACCTGGTGATATTGGATCCACCCAGTCAATTTATCTGCCACCTGATCATAAGCTTTAATTTTCCAACCTTTTTCTGATTCAATCAACAAATCCTCATATGTTAGCCAATTTTCTTCCTCTGTATTGGTTTTCTTTATTGTTAATATCTCCGTGGGTGATAACCATCTAGGTGTCCTTCTTTCTACCAGTTCTTTGTGTCTTTGCCACACCTCATACAAGGGCTTTCTAAATACATGTGTCAAAAATTCCCTATGTACTTTCACCTTGTCCTGCCAGAGGTATGCATGCCATCCGTACCTGTTGTTAAAGCCTTCCAAATCCAGTATCTCTCTATCCTTTAAGATCATCCACTCTTTCAACCAGGTCATGCATGATGCTTCGTAATAAATTTTTAAATCTGGCAATCCAAATCCTCCTCTCTCTTTTTTATCTATTAGTAATTTATGTTTGATTCTTGGACGTTTGCCTTGCCAGATAAATTTTGACAGATTTCTCTGCCATTCCTTTAGCTGACTTGTACCTTTTATCACAGGTAACATTTGAAAAAGAAATAGGACTTTCGGCAGGACACTCATTTTCACACTTGCAATCCTTCCCCACAGAGATAAATTTAGTTTATTCCAAATTTCTAAATCTCTTTTGATTTCTTTCCATGTCGAATCATAATTATCACTAAACAGATTAATATTTTTAGGTGACAGCCAAATTCCTAGATATTTAACCTTTTTTACCACCATAATGCCATATTTTTCCTGTAATTCCTCAATTTCGTTCTTATTTAGATTTTTGACCAGCATTTTTGTTTTTTCTTTGTTTAGCTTAAACCCTGCTAGTTTCCCAAACTCCTCTATTACTTTCAACATTTCTCCCAAACTCTGCATCGGTTCCTCTAACGTCATAACTAAATCATCCGCGAAGGCCTTTATTTTGAATTCTCTTTTGCCAATCTTAACTCCTTTAATATCTTTTGTATCTCTTAATTTGTTTGCCAAAACTTCTAGCACGACAATAAAAAGAAGCGGCGATATTGGGCATCCCTGTCTTGTTCCTTTTGTAATTGTAAATTCGTCTGTTAATGTACTATTGACCACTAATTTTGCCACTTGTTCCTTGTAAATAGCCATGATCCCATTTAGGAATTTTGTTCCCACCTCCAACTTTTTTAGAACCTTCATCATGAATTGCCACGATACGTTGTCGAAAGCCTTTTCGGCATCTATAAAGATTAAGGCTGCTCTTTTCTGTATTTTCAAATCCAAGTACTCAATTAGATCTACAATTGTTCTGATATTGTTTTTCATCTGCCGACCTGGGAGGAACCCTGCTTGGTCTTTATGGATTATTTTGTTTAAAACTTTTTTCAATCTGTCCGCCAATATGTTTGTAAACAATTTATAATCTAAATTCAATAATGAAATCGGCCGATAGTTTTTAACATTTAATAAATCTGTGCCTTGTTTAGGGATTAATGAGATAAAGGCCTCCTTCCATGAGTTTGGGACTTTCCCATTGATCAGAATCCCATTCATCACCTCCAACATCCTTGGTACTAACTGAGGTGCCAATTCCTTGTAATATCTCGTCGATAAGCCATCGGGGCCTGGGGCTTTCCCTCCTTTTAATTTTTGTATTGCACATTTGAGTTCTTCTTCTGTTATCAATGCATTTAATTGTTCTTGATCCTCTTTTGAATTTTTTTTTGGTTTATTCTCTTCTAAATAATAATCCATCTCTTCTTCCTTCTCTTGTTCTTTCTGATAAAGATTCTTATAAAATTCCTGAAATATATTTTTGATTTCTTTTGGGTTCTCAATTATTTCCTCATTCCTTTTGATTTTATTTATTATACTCTGTTCTTGTCTTTTTTTCAATTGCCATGCCAATACTTTCCCCGTTTTGTTGGCATGCTCAAAATTCTTTTGTCTTAACCATTTTAATTTCCACTCAATTTCCTGATTAATTAATATTTCAAATTGGTTTTTCAGCCCCTTAATATTTTGCTTCAGATCTTGATTTCCTGGTTTTAAAGTTAATTGCCTTTCTTTATCTTCCAATTCTTTTAAGATTTCTTCTTTCTTCTTCTCTCTTTCTTTCCTTTTACCAATGTCTTGAGAGATCATGAAGCCTCTCACACCATGTTCAGGTCTGTTCCTTTATTCATATTCAGTTCAAAGTAATCATTTAATACCTTCTTTGCTTTTTCTACTACTTTGCCATCATTAAGTAAACTCTCATTCATTCTCCACCTGGTTTTGGCACCTTCTCCTTTTAATTCCATATATACAGCATTATGGTCAGATAATATTCTCGGCTGAATCTCTATTTTGTTCACCTTAGATAACAATCCCTTAGTAACCCAGATGTGATCTATTCTCCCTGAACTTTTATTGGGCTCCGAAAAATAGGTGTATTGTTTTGTTATCGGGTGCTTAGCTCTCCATGCATCTATCAGATTTAGGTTCTCTGTTAGTGTAAAGAAAGTCTTTGGCAATTTGCCTTCTGAACCTGAGCTTCTTGAAGATCTGTCCAGTGCCGGGTTTACAACCCCATTCATATCACCCATTAGAATTTGTTTTTGATCCGCAAATTCAAGCAATATTTCCTCCAACTTTTTATAAAATTTAGCTTTTTTGTTATTCGGGGCATATATCCCCACCAATTGTATTTTCTCACCTTGCCATGTTATTTGTACAATTACCACTCTCCCTTCTTCATCTTTATACACCAGCTTAGGTTCTAACTTCTGTTTTATATAAAAAACCACCCCTCGCTTTTTCTTTTTATCTGCCGACACAAAATCCAAACCCAGTCTTTTATTTATTAATATTCTTCTATGTTTTTTGGCAATGTGGGTTTCTTGTAAGCATATGACATCTAGTTTTTGTTTGTTCAAAACATGTTCAACTTTATTTCTGGGAGTGGCCCCTTCCAGCTACGTCCCCAACATAAGAATTTTGGCACCCTGAGTCGCCTCCTCCCCTCTTTGCATTTGACACCTCTGTGCAATTGGGGCAACGGAAATGGCGTGCCTCCCTCTGAGACTGCTTGGCGAGGGGAGCGCAGGATCTCAGTAGCATCCCCAAGCCCTCTCCCCACCGGGCTGCTCTGTCCCCGCCTCTCCTCGCTGGAAGTTGAGTTCTTTCCCCCACTGGAGGAACTGCTACTGCTCAGGAGTTGCTGGGGCTCTCTATAACCCAGTGGGTCATCCGACACTCTCCTGAGTATGGGCGGCAGAAGGTGGCACTGGGGCTCTCTGCTCTCTCCAGCCCCTTCCACCACCTTCCTCAGCACCAGCGGTAGTGGTGTCTCCCTGACATGCAGCATAAAAAGTAACAGCTTCATCTCATGAATGAATCAGTGCTACATATCCAAGGCTAAAGTTTCCATTAAGTACAGTTATATATTGATGGTTAATATCGAGCTTCTTAATTGTGACACATATTCCCCATTGAAATAGAGGTGGTACGTCCAAGAGTCTCTGGTCAGCGACGCAAATGGGGGATAGGACAGGGAGAGAGGCTTGGGCAGAGAATTTACACTAGGGTACTCCTGTGCCAGAAAATGGGCACGAGATCCGGTGGCACATACTTTAATAATTATAAATAGTAATTGGGATGAGTGCTAATTGAACTTGATGTGTGTCATATTCCTTTGTTCTCTCCCTTGAAATCCCAACAGGATTTTGTCTCCCTGCACTCTGAAGCAGACGGTGGAGAAGACAGGCAAGAATTCTGGGGGGCCACCTGTAATTTCAAAAGGAATAACGAAAGAAACCATTTAAATGTGTAGAGTGTGGAATGTGCTCCAGTCAATGAGCACAATTCTTTCACATTAATTAACTGAACCAGATAGCGTCAATTGAAACCTTAATATACACCTACAGACTCACACAGGGGAGAAACCATTTAAAGGTATGGAGTGTGGAAAGAGCTTAAGTCAGAATGGAAACCTTACACAACATCAACAAACTCACGAAAGGGAGAAATCCTTTAAATGTATGGAGTGTGGAAAGAGTTTCAGTCGAAGTGAATCCCTCAGAACACATCAGCGAACTCACACAGGGGAGAAACCATTTAAATGTATGGAGTGTGGAAAGAGCTTCAGTCAAAGTGGTAACTATAGAAAACATCAACGAACTCACACAGGGGAAAAACCATTTGAATGCATAGAGTGTGGAAAGAGCTTCAGTCGAGGTGAAACCCTTAGAATACACCAGCGAACTCACACAGGGGAGAAACCATTTAAATGTATGGAGTGTGGGAAGAGCTTTAGTTCGAATGGAGAACTCAGAATACATCAGCGAACTCACACAGGGGAAAAACCCTTTAAATGTATGGAGTGTGGAAAGAGTTTCCGTGTCAGCGGGAAACTTCAACAACATCATCGAACTCACACAGGGGAGAAACCATTTAAATGTATAGAGTGTGGGAAAACCTTCAATCAAAGGGGAAACCTTAAACTGCACCAAAGAACTCACACGGGGGAGAAACCATTCAGATGTATGGAGTGTGGAAAGCGATTCAGTGAAAGTGGGAAACTTCGACTACACCACCGAACTCACACAGGGGAGAAACCCTTTAAATGTATGGAGTGTGGAAAGAGTTACATTAATAGTGGGGCACTTAGAAGCCACCAGCGAACTCACACAGGGGAAAAACCATTTAAATGTACAGAGTGTGGAAAGAGCTTCAGTCGAAGCGGAGAATATAGAGGACATCAACAAACTCACACAGGTGAAAAAGCATTTGAATGTATAGAGTGTGGAATGAGCTTCAGTCGAAGTGACACCCTTAAACTACATCAGCGAACTCATACAGGGGAGAAACCCTTTAAATGTGTGGAGTGTGGAAAGAGCTTCAGTGATAGTGGGACACTTCGACTACATAATCGAACTCACACAGGGGAGAAACCATTTAAATGTATGGAGTGTGCAAAGAGCTTCAGTCAAAATGAAACCCTTAGAAGGCACCAGCGAACTCACACAGGGGAGAAACCCTTTAAATGTATGGAGTGTGGAAAGAGCTTCAGTCAAAATGAAACCCTTAGAAGGCACCAGCAAACTCACACAGGGGAGAAACCCTTTAAATGTGTGGAGTGTGGAAAGAGCTTCAGTTATAGTGGGACACTTCGACTACATAATCGAATTCACACAGGGGAGAAACCATTTAAATGTATGGAGTGTGGAAAGAGCTTCAGTCAGAATGGAAACCTTACAAAACATCAACAAACTCACACAGGGGAGAAACAATTTAAATGTATGGAGTGTGGAAAGAGCTTCAGTCAGAATGGAAACCTTACAAAACATCAACAAACTCATACAGGGGAGAAACCCTTTAAATGTTTAGCTTGTGGAAAGAGTTACACTGAAAGTGGGGCACTTAGAAGACACCTACGAACTCACACAGGGGAAAAACCATTTGAATGTATGGAGTGTGGGAAGAGCTTCGGTCGAAGTGAAAGCTTTAGAATACATCAACGAACTCACACAGGGCAGAAACCCTTTAAGTGTATGGAGTGTGGAAAGAGCTTCAGTCAAAGTGGACACTATAGACAACATCAACAAACTCACAGAGGGGAGAAGCCATTTAAATGCATGGAGTGTGGGAAGAGCTTCACTGAAAGTGGGACACTTCAACGACATCATCAAACTCACACAGAGGAAAAACCATTTGAATGTATGGAGTGTGGGAAGAGCTTCGGTCGAAGTGATATCCTTAGAATACATCAACAAACTCACACAGGGCAGAAACCCTTTAAGTGTATGGAGTGTGGAAAGAGCTTCAGTCAGAGCGTTCACCTTAGAATTCATCAACGAACTCACACAGGGGAGAAGCCATTTAAATGTATTGAGTGTGGAAAGAGCTTCACTGAAGGTAGGAAACTTAGAAGACATCATCAAGATCACACAGGGAAAAAACCATTTGAATGTATGGAGTGTGGAAAGAGCTTCACTGAAAGTGGGGCACTTAGAAGACATCATCGAATTCACACAGGGGAAAAACCATTTGAATGTATGGTGTGTGGGAAGAGCTTCAGTCGAAGTGAAATCCTTAGAATACATCAACGAACTCACACGAGTGAAACCATTTAAATGTATCGAGTGTGGAAAGAGCTTCAGTAAGAATGGAAACCTTATAATCCATTTATGAACTCACATGGGTCAGAATCCCTTCAAATGTGAGGAATGCTGTGGATTTACCGCTAACTTCATGGCGTGAAGCTTCAATTCCTGTGGCAAACAGCGATCAATTCTCCCAAATAAGAAAAGCCATTTAAAGAACTGTGAGTAGAAATATTTGTATTTCAATTTGAAAGAATTGACTATAGGAAGGGATTTTAAAAATTCGGAGGTCAGTCCTTTGCCGCTGAAACAGCTTGGAAGCAGCAGAATCTAGGCGGAAGCCATGGACTTTGATCTTTATTGAAGTCTTCCTGAAGGCATGTACAGGCTGGATTGCCCCCCCCCCTTAGGTAGGGAAAAGGGGGTGAATGAACTGTATATATTTTGATCCTGCGTAAAAAGGACTGTGAATTAAAAGCAGCTCTTCTCTGGAAAGCAGACCACCCAGTCAGCAAGGCTAGACTTCCTTGTTATATAGTAGCCAAATTGGGAAAAGGTTACTTTCTTTTTTCAGTCTGAAGATATTTAGTATCTACAAGAGTCTGAATCCTGGAAAAACAACACATGTGATATATTGCCTTTTCTTGATAGGATTGTGACTGTTGTTTCAAATTGTGGGTGAACTTTGGAACTTTTGTTTACATCATTAGCTTCTGTTGACTTGGGCATTTCCTGTGTGATAAAGGTGAGCCTCTGTAGAGGCTGACCTTGAAATATGGCTGAAACAAGAAGTGGGAAAAATAACAGAAAGAAAACCATCCAAAGGCCAAGAGCCCATTGTTGAATTAATTCAACAGATGACAGTTGAATTAAAACAGGAAATAAAAACGAACAGAGAAGTTCTGGACTGGATGACCCTTGTGATCTCTTCCAACTCTATGATTCTATGATTCTAAGTAGTCGACACCATTAAGACTCAGATGGATGATTTCAAAAAATTGTTTGGGGAACTTAGACAAGAAGTGAAACAAGTAAAATCAGACATTTTAAGTTTGGGTGCCAGGGGGGAGGTCCTGGAGGAAGCAGAAACTAAAGCAGATACCTGATTGCTGGATTTGGAAAGTACACAGGAGGCTGCTCAAGATTCAATTGCATTTTTGCAGATGAAAGAAAAGGAGACACATTTGAGACTAAGAGTGGTACCAGAAGGAGAAAGTGGCAATCTAAAGGACTGGTTGATGCAGGACTTGGCTTCCTGGTGGGATCTGGATGGGGAAGAACTCAACCCTTGGATTTTGAAGGCTTTTATATATGGAGCTAGAAGGAAAAGGGATAGTAATGTACCAAATGGTTGTTTAATAGTTTTAAAAACTAAAGAACAGAGAGATGAGATCCTGGGCCACCACTACAGGAAAAATCTTAAGATTCAAGAGCAACCGGTAATATTGTATAAGGAGATCCCCAAGCGTTTTTTTTGGATTATAGACTCCACTATTTGGATCCTACTCATCATTTGAGACAGAAGCAGATTCCTTTTCAATGGGAATTCCCCCCAGGAATCTCCTTTACATACAAGGAGAGAAAACAAAGAATCAGGACACCTGGAGAGATGTGGAGTTTCCTTGATAAACATACAAAAGACTTTGAAACTAAGCCAAAACCAACAGGAACAGCAGAGTAAACTTACACCTTTTTTCTTTCCAAAACTTTAGTTCAAAATGGCTTTGAAAGTACTTTCTTGGACTGTAAATGGTTTAAATATACGTGCTAAAAGGAATCAAGTACAGCATGTTTTATTGAAGCAGAATTTGGATGTAATTTGTCTACAAGAAATGCATGTTGCTAGAAATCACAGGAAAATTCTACAAAACAAATGGTTAGGCTTAGAGTTTATCTGTTCAGAAGAGAGAGTGTGATATATGTTAAAGAGAAACTTAGGTTTATTGCTGTTGAAATTACAGCACAGGGTGAAAAACTCTTAATTGTTGGAATCTATGCGCCAAATGATGGTAATGTGGGGTTTCATAAAAACCTGGAAACAAGACTGTTGGATTATTTGGACTATAAAATAGTGCTACTGGGAGACTTAAATGGAGTGGTCTCCACCTTGATGGATAGAACGCAAAGGCAGAAGATTTCAAATGAAGGAAGATTGCCAAAAGTCTTTTTTGAGTTGGTGGACAATTTTGATTTATTGGATATCTGGAGATGGAAGAACACATTGGAAAAGGATTTTACGTTTTTCTCAGATGCAAATCAATCGTTTAGTTGTCCAGACTATATCTGGATAACCAAAGACTTGGTCCCAAGGGTGAACAAGGCAGGTATCTTCCCAAGGATATGTTCAGATCACAATCTGGTTCTGTGGAATGAAAGATGTCTCTGCAGGGTTCTTTCAGATGGAGAATGAATGATGCTTTCTTTAGGAACAAACAGACTGTTAAGAAGGCCCAGAAGACCCCAAGAGACTATTTTGACACTAATATGAACAACAACATTGAATTGAGGGTTGTTTGGGACGCAAACAAAGCAGTCATGAGAGGATTTCTAATTCAGCAAAATTCAATTAGGAATAAGATCCAGAAAGACAAAAAGGAAAACATATTGCTTCAGTTGAAGGAAAAAGAGAAAAAGGTAAGAAGTAATCCAAATAATCATCAGATTCAAAAAGAAATTAAAGCCTTGCAAATACAATTTTCTCAGATTATAAATCAAGAGATAAGAATGGAAAGTTAAAATGATGAAACAAATATCTTTTGACTCTGCAAATAAATGTGGGAAATGGCTTGTGTGGCAGTTGAAAAAGAGGCAGAATCAAAATACAATAACTCATATTGTGAATGAAGGAAAAACCATTGAGAACCCAGCAGAGTTTAGAAAAAAATTCCAGAAATATTATTGGCATTTGTATAAAAGAGAAAAGGAGGACAATTGGTAAAGCTCCAGGCCCGGATGGATTAACAGCCAAATACTATAAAACGATGAAGGACTGGCTAGCCCAAACTTTGATGGAAGTTTGCAACAATATATTGAGGGGAGGCCAAGCACTGCAGACCTGGAAAGAGGACTTTATTACTCTGATCCCTAAACCAGATGCAGTTGGAGCTCAAGTTAAAAATTACAGACCAATCTCCTTACTTAATGTGGATTATAAAATCTTCGCTAATATCTTGGCAAGAAGGCTGAAGATGGTTTTAAATGAGTATATCAATAAAGACCAGGCAGGATTTCTCCTAGTAGACATATGAAAGATAATGTTAGAAATGTTCTTGATATTTTAGAACTGTTAGAGCAAAAGAAGGATTGTAAAGCTATTGTGGTGTTTATTGATGCAGAGATAGCCTTTGACAATATTTCTTGGAGTTTTATGAAGACAAATTTGTATAATATTGAGAACTTTTTAAATGCTATAAATGTAATCTATTTGGAGCAGAAGACAAAGATTATAGTAAATAATATGGTATCAGAGGAATTAAGAATAGAGAAGGTCTCCCCACTTTTATTTATTTTAGTCCTGGACGTGTTGCTGAATATGATAAGAAAAAATGGAGAAGTTAAAGGTATTGTTGTTGGGTCAAAGCAATTTAAATTAAAAGCCTTTGCTGATGATATAGTGCTGACATTACAGAATGCAGAATCCAGTGCAAGTAGAGCACTGGAATTGATACAGGAATTTGGACAATTTGCAGGTTTTAAACTGAATAAGTGTAAAACCAAAGTGTTAGGTAAAAATCTAGCTGCTGAGGAGATCGCCAGGATAGAAGAGAATACTGGTTTGAAATTTGCTAAAAAGGTGAAATACCTTGGTGTGAATTTGACTACAAAAAATTGAATCTTTACAAAGATTATTATGCTAAGTTACAGAATGAAATCAAGAGGGATTTGGATATATGGTCAAATTTGAGGTTATCATTTTCGGGCCAAATATCTGCTGTAAAGATGAATGTTTTGCCCCAAATGCTGTTTTTATTTCAAGTGTTACCCATCATAGATAACATGAAATGCTTCAAAGAATGGCAAAAAGTATTATCCAAATGGGGAAGAAACCAAGAATAAAGTATAAACATTTAACAGATATGAAAGAAATAGGTGGCTTCTCCCTGCCAGATCTAAAAATTTTATTATGAAGCAGCTGTTTTTTGTTGGTTGAAAGAATGGTTTATGTTGGAAAACACTGATCTGTTAGATTTGGAAGGATTTGATAATGTATTTGGATGGCATGCTTATTTATGGTATAATAAGATATTGACCCATAGTGGTTTTTAAAACCATATAATCAGAAAATAATTGTTTAATGTTTGGATTAGATATAAAGGTTTACTAGAAAGAAAAACACCTATGTAGATTTCACAATTAGAGGCTAAGGCCCATAAAAAATTAAACATGGAAACCAAGTGGTTGAAATATAGTGATCTCTTAACGGAAGATGACAATAAATTTAAATTAAAGTATTGTGAACAACTTTAAGATAAATTAAATGACTGGTTGCAATATCACTAGATTAATGAAATATTCAAGGCTGATAATAAAAATACTGGTTTTCAGTCAGAAAAATCCAGATTGGAATTGGAATTGCTGGACATGAGAAGTAAAAATCTTTCTAAGATATATAATTTACTGTTGGAATGGCATACGAAAGATGAACAAGTGAAATCGGTAATGATTGGATGGGTTAAGGATGTGGGGCACAATATTATGTTTGAAGATTGGGAGAAATTGTGGGAAAAATGGAATTAAGTTTACTGCATGTACTGCTTTGAGAGAAAATATAATGAAAATGATGTGTAGATGGTATATAAGACCTGCAAAACTTGCAAAAATGTATCGTACATCTGATTATAAATGTTGGAAATGTAAAGAAAAGTAAGGAACCTTTTACCACATGTGGTGGACGTGCCCCAAGGAAAAAGACTTCTGGGAGAAAATTTATAATGAGATGAAAAAAGTGTTGAAAAACACTTTATTAAGAAACCAGAAGCCTTTTTATTTGGAATTGTAGGAGGGGAAATCCCTAAAAAGTACGTAACATTCTTTTTATATGCCACAACCGCTGCAAGATTATTACTGGCAAAGAGCTGGAAGAACCAAGAGATACCAACTATAGATGAATGGCAAATGAAGATGATGGACTTTATGGAACTTGCCGAGCTGACTGGAAGACACCGTGATCAGGGAGAAGACGCGGTGGAGGAATATTGGGGAAAAATTAATTGTATTTGAAAAAATATTATAGTATTTAGTTTGCCTGAGGATTTAGTTACAGGTTTTTTTGTAATATTTTTGTGAAGTAGGTAGAATAGAGATTTAAAAAAAAATGTAAAGAAGTTAGTATATAGAAACTGTTTAAGATGATTAGATAGATGAAATTCAGATGGGGGGATCGGGGGGAGTCATTCAATAAGGTAATGTTAGGTAATTGTAAGAAAAACATAATTTTCTCTTTTTTCCTTTTCCTTTCTTTACTTTAAATATTTTAATATTTGTTCTTGTGTATTATGTTGCATGTTATTTGGATCTTACAAATACAGTTGGTTAATACACGAAGTACAGTTGGTTAATACACGAAGAGTCGCATAACTCCCATTGTTATAATTGCAATAAAGGAACAAGTGGTGCATGCTCTGGTTATCTCCCGCTTCGACTACTGCAATGCACTCTATGTGGGGCTACATTTGAAGGTGACCTGAAAACTACAACTAATCCAGAATGCGGCAGCCAGACTGGTGATTGGGAGCAGCCGCCAAGGCCACATAACAACACCAGTCTTGAAAGACGTACACTGGCTCCCATTATGTTTTCGAGCACAATTCAAAGTGTTGGTGCTGACCTTTAAAGCCCGGTATACCTGAAGGAGCATCTCCACCCCCATCGTTCTGCCTGGACACTGAGGCCCAGCACTGAGCGCCTTCTGGTGGTTCCCTCACTATGAGAAGCGAAGTTACAGGGAACCAGGCAGAGGGTCTTCTTGGTAGTAGCGCCAGCTCTGTGGAACGCCCTTCCCATCATATATCAAAGAAACAAGCAACTATCTGACGTTTAGAAGGCATCTGAAGGCATCTCTGTTGTTGGAGAGGCAGCTTGGTGGGGGGAGTATGGGGCAATTTCCCGACCAGGAGGCCAAAGGCAGCGCCATCACTTCCTGCTTCCACCCCAACACAGGCAGGGGCTGCTCTGCGAACGTAGCTCTAGAGACGCGCGCGTTCGACACGGAACCCGAAGTGTCTATAGGTCGGAAGTTTCCAGGCGGCCGAAAAGACCCCTTGAAAAGTGGGAGGTTTTCTGAAGGGGAGGAGGCGTGTTAGTCGATTAACCCCCACCTCCGATATACTCCGCTTTATATTGCAGGGAAGAAAACCGTAACAGCGAGCAAGGGAGGCGAAGGTCCAGAGAGGACAAAGAGGTAAAGAGGCTGCGTGGAGAAAGTGGGCAAGGGGGGGAGATCGGGAGAAAAACGCAGAGACCCCTCCCAGAAACAGAGCCATAGCTATGAGGGTGGGGCTAGCCGGGTGTTGTTTTTCCACACCTGATGAATCTCCCAGAAGGGCGCCATTGAGGATGTTTTTGTGTGGATGCAAATGTCTCAAAGTTGGTCTTTGACTCGGGTGAAATAAAGCCAAGTTTCACCCCTGCCCGCAAAAAAAGCCCCTCTCCTGGGCCTCATAAGCAGGGGCTCCGATCCCCGCAATCCAGCTGCGAAGTGGGGGCCCAACACCGGCAGGGATTGCGTGTCACGATCTCCTTTGGAGCCCCCCCCATCACCACCCATGTTTCTTTTTCCTGGGGGTCCAAGAGATGCTCAAGGCCCCCGATCCATGCAATCCAGCTGCCACCTCCTTTGCAGCGCCCTCCCCTCCACACACGTCTCTTTTTCCTGGGGGGTCAAGCGATGCTCGGCCTTGGCGGGAACGGAAACGTGATGCCCACCAAGGGGGTCCCACGAGGACCTCCTATCCCCAAGCAAGGTTGCATTGACACCCCCCTGCCGCCGCCGCCGCCCTATGTCTTTTCCTGTTGGCAGGAACCCCTGTGCCTTGATGGAGAGACGGAGTCCACGAAAGGGTTAAAGGAAGTGAAATGGGCCTGGATAGAGACCCCCCCTCTCCCTCTCCCCCCTCCCTCCTCGTCTTGGGAGGCCCCTGCGGATGGAGAGCTTGGTGCGCCCGGGAGAGATTCGGCGCAGAGGGCGAGGGGTGAGCGGTGCCAAGGGGGGTGTTTCTGAGAGCAGGGGAAACTGTGGGACGGAGGGAGGTGGGCAGAGGAAACTGGGGGCCTGAGGGAGGAATGGCGGCATCCCTGGGGGATAGAAACCCAGCCGAGCAGAGAGGGAGGGAGGGAGAGGGAGAGAGAGAGATTCCTTTTGGAGAGATGTCTCCACCCTTGGGCGCTGGAGGAGGAATCTCTGGTGGTGGGTCTGCCTTGGCTTCTGCCTCCTGCCAAGGAATCTGATCCCCCCACCCTTTCCTTCCTGGAAGCTCCATCCTCTCCCCATGCTCTGGGCTGCATTATACCAAGTCCACCTTGGAGAGGAGAAGAGAGAAAAATCTGGAAGGTCCTGAGAGGGAGGAGGGAGGAGGAGGCCTTCTTCTGGAACCCCCTCCCAGGAAGTAGCCAGAGACCTTATCCTCTCTCTCAGGCTCCCATTCCACTGCATGGTTAATTGATGATGATGATGATGTACACCAATCCAGGAATTTTGGGAAAGGATGCTATAGAAAAGCTTTCAGGGTTTATCTATAAGTATATCCTGAAGGCATTTCTATTACTTTTACTTTTTGTAGGCTATGTCAGAGTGAGTGAATCTATTAGCATCCAAAGATCCATGAGCTGTCCCAGTCTGGGGCATTTCCATGATAGACAATACCTGTGGCTGGAGGTTCTACACCCAGGGCTGTGCACCTGCAGGCCAGGAATTGCCACTATTACAGGCAAAGGGTGTGAGCTTGCCAAAATTACACACAGTATGCGAGTGAGAATTCCAAAAATAACTACGCAAAATCTACAGAGAGACTTGCAGGATACTGGAGATGCGAGTATTCCTGGTCCAGAGTCCACATCCTCAGCCTGCAACCCACAAATGCAGAGACCATAATAATTTTATTAGCCCTTAACGGGACACCAGATAGTTTCTTCAAAAGATGAATATTTTGGAATGCTTTTACAGTGACATAAATGTCGCTTCCATTTTCCTTATTCCGTACAGGAGAGACTCTGATCTGCAAGTCTGAGCTCAACTCCTCGCTTGAAACAGAAAAATACAGAGACTTTGTCCTGGACCAATTGAGAGGTATGTCCTTCCTCTTCACTAGGAGACTGTATCTTTGTAGGTCTCGTTTCAGTTTGTGAGAACTTAAGAGAAGTCCTGCTGGATTAGGATCAGGGCCCACCTTGTCCAGCATCCTCTTCTCACAAGAATCAGCCAAGAAGAAAACCCCCAGCAGGGCCATTAGCAGCTGTCTCCCCACTCAGGATTCCCAGCCCCAGGGATTCAGATGAATAATTCCTTCGTAGGGGAGAGGGAAACTAATAGATGGGAATCGAAGGACTGCTACTGAAATGGTGGGTGGTTCTGACAAGGTGGACACGATGGAGCCTCCTCAGGAAGTAAATGGTGCAGGATTAGGGAATGTGTGTAGTTGGTAGGAGTGTATCAGGACGATGTTACACATCACGGAGGAAGGAGGAAACAGAATACAGATATTTAGCTTTTTCAGAGGAGGAGGAGGATGGAGAAAGTGTGTCCCTCCAGATGTTGTTCCAGTACAACCCCTATCATCCTTGGTCGTTGGCCATCCTTGTTTGGGCTGACGGTACTAAGAGTCCAACCACATCTGGAGGGCCAGAGGTGCCCCACCTCAGCATGGATGGTTCCTCTAGGGGCTCAGTATCACTTGGGAGGTCAAGGTGGGTGTGGATACCAAGGGTTACTGAGACACATTTTCAGGGATTATGATTGATACCTAGACTCCAAATCCAAGGTGCCAACACTAAACGAAGGTCTTGATGGTACCCTCAAAGATGTCTGGTTCACATTCCAGAAGATGTTCAGGGGATAGATCTGAAGGTTCTGAAATGAGTTTCAATCAAGATTCTGAGTTACAATTCAGGCTGAGAAATGGAGGCAGGGATCATAAATGTCATCTAAAGATGCCCCCCCCCCACTCTCTCTTCTGGTGGAAACATTTGTGATTGCACTTCCTCCCTCTAAAGTCAGATTCCTTCCTTCCATCCCCTCTTGTTGACATCCATCTGCCTCGAGACACAATGTGTCTCGAGACACCTCAATTCCTCTGCAATATTGGCCTTAAAAGCCCATCTCATAAGCTCAAACGAGATCCACCACTCTCTATCAATATATCAGCAAATTGCTGCATCTCTCCTTCCGATATTAACTAACCCCCCCCCCCGGCACGTCCATGACCCCTGGGTCTCCCTCCTGGTTCGACCAAGAATGCAGGCAATGCAGAACCAACCTTCGACATCTCCAGGCAGCTTTGAAATTGGGCTCTACCAAGAGCAAAATTGAGGTGGTTGCCCAACTCTGTACACATTATAAACAGCTTCTTAGATACAAGAAACTACTCTTCGCAAAAGCATGCCGGATAGAACTGGATGTTGCCACCACACGTCGAGATGATAAGAAATTCTGGCAAATTATTAAAATGGGGCTAACCACCTCCGCCGTCCCGTGTAACAATATCGTGGAAGCCAGCTGGTATAAGCACTTCTCCCATCTTTATTCTGCTCCCTTCCCTAATCCATCTATAACCCTTTCCACAGCTAGCAGATCCGCCCTTCCATTGTGGGACCCAGTCCCCCCAGAGAAATGCTTTCAGCTGATTGGCTTGTTAAAGGGAGGCAAATCACCTGGGAAAGATATGTGATCCCCTGAAGTATTCCTATCAAATCAACACTGGTGGGCAATTATATTGGCCCCTATATTCACTGCCATAAATTCCTCCCTCACGATACCGACAAACTGGAAACAGAGTATAATCATTCCAATTTACAAAAAAGGAGATCCCCAAGATCCTACCAACTACAGGCCTATCAGCCTACTAGATATAACCTACAAGATCTACGCCAGATTTCTTCTCGAGAAGTTGACCAACTGGGCGGATGACATCGGCCTACTCCACCCAGAACAAGCTGGCTTTCAGAAAGGCCACAATACTTCAGGCCACTGTCTAGTCCTCCAAACTCTGATTGACAAATACCAAACAAAGTTCAATTCCAAGCTATATGTTGCCTTTGTCGATTTATCCTCTGCCTTCGATTCCATGAACAGAACCAGACTTTGGCAGAAGCTAACTACAACCAACACAGACAAAAGGCTCTTATGGCTGCTAATGGAAATTCACTTGGATATAACTGCCAGAGTGAAATGTGGACCCCTGGGCGCTCTCTCCCGTCCCTTTCCACTAGCTAGAGGTGTCAAACAAGGCTGCCTTTTGGCTCCTTTTCTCTTTAATTTTTATATAAACGATATAATAACAGCTATTAAAGCCTCTAACCAACCTGCCCCGTCTTTGCAACAAGCAAAAATACCCATCTTATTATACGCTGACGACATGGCAGTCCTTTCGCTAACGAAGTTGGGACTCAACAACATGATGAGAGGGCTCATGCAATTTTGCGAAGAAAACTTCCTAAAAATTATTTTTTCTAAAACAGAAATTATCCCCTTCGGCACGATAAAACCAAATCCATCATGGAATGTTGCAGGCCACACCATTGACCAATGCTCGGTCTTTCAATACTTGGGCATTACTTTCCACCACAGATCATCCTGGACAGCCCATTTAAACACGACCATCCTGGCCGCTCGCTGATCCGTGGGTGCCTTAGTGAAATTCTTCTTCGCAAAAGGTGGGCAGCTGGTGGTGCCAATCAGAAAGATCTACCTTAGTAAAATCCCCCCAATGTTGCTTTATGGGGTGGAAATATGGGGGTGGAACCTGAATATCCTCCAACGACTGGAGTCTCTGCAAAACCTTTTGGCAAGAAAGATCTGGGGCCTCCCTAATGGGACAATGGCGGCCCAACTGAGAATGGAACTGGGTCTACCATCCATCGTAGCAAGAGCCCATATCAGGATAATCACCTTCTACAAATCGCTTGCTGAAACTCCAAATTTTCTATTAGCTAAACAAGCCTTCTTAGCCTTTACCGGCAGCCGCACCTGGTCAAGGGGCATGGAGAGCATCTGCGATCGCTACTCCCTTCCAGACTTCGCTGCCCTATCCTCATGGGACAAAGACAAAATTTGCGACTGGATTCTTGCCAGGGACGCTGCCCTTGATCAAGAACTATCTATTGCGGCCAGACTTTCCACGTGGTTTCCCCGTGTGAAGGTAGTTAGATCTCTGGCCCACTATCTGAGTGATCTGATAAACCCTTCGCTAAGAAGGGCCTTTACATTAGCTCGATTTCATGCCATCCCCACAGCATTCTTACAGGGCGTATTTTCCAATACTCCTTCGGATCTTCGGCTCTGCCCATGCAACAAAGGAAAGACAGAGGACTTTATTCACTTTTTCCTCTACTGCCCATTATATGTCTCAATAAGACCCAGGCTTGTCCCTCTAATCCCACGGACTATCGCCAGGGACGTGGACCGCATGGAATTTCTACTGGCGGATGCCAACCCCTTGATTTCACGTGGAGTGGCCATCTATACATTACAGGCCCTGAAACTCAGGTCCACCTTTTTGGCTAACTTGCCCTAGCCTCAGCCCCATGTATTTTCTTGACATGGACACTGTCGACATGCCCTGCTATTGTTCTTCATTTTACCGGTATTATCCAACAGATTTTACATCTAATGTTTTAACTGAATCTGTAGTATTCCCTGAATAACCGCGCCAGGCAACTGACTGGTCTTTTGCTATGTGCTATGGCCACATGGATAATGCAGTAAATAAAATAAACTGAATTGAATTGACTCAGTCACTGGCAGAATCTGGGAGTGGCCCCTTCCAGCTACGTCCCCAACATAAGAATTTTGGCACCCTGAGTCACCTCCTCCCCTCTTTGCATTTGACACCTCTGCGCAATTGGGGCAATGGAAATGGCGTGCCTCCCTCTGAGACGGCTTGGCGAGGGGAGCGCGGGATCTCAGTAGCATCCCCAAGCCCTCTCCCCACCGGGCTGCTCTGTCCCCGCCTCTCCTCGCTGGAAGTTGAGCTCTTTCCCCCACTGGAGGAACTGCTACTGCTCAGGAGTTGCTGGGGCTCTCTATAACCCAGTGGGTCATCCGACACTCTCCTGAGTATGGGCGGCAGAAGGTGGCACTGCGGCTCTCTGCTCTCTCCAGCCCCTTCCACCACCTTCCTCAGCACCAGCGGTAGTGGTGTCTCCCTGACATGCAGCATAAAAAGTAACAGCTTCATCTCATGAATGAATCAGTGCTACATATCCAAGGCTAAAGTTTCCATTAAGTACAGTTATATATTGATGGTTAATATCGAGCTTCTTAATTGTGACACATATTCCCCATTGAAATAGAGGTGGTACGTCCAAGAGTCTCTGGTCAGCGACGCAAATGGGGGATAGGACAGGGAGAGAGGCTTGGGCAGAGAATTTACACTAGGGTACTCCTGTGCCAGAAAATGGGCACGAGATCCGGTGGCACATACTTTAATAATTATAAATAGTAATTGGGATGAGTGGTAATTGAACTTGATGTGTGTCATATTCCTTTGTTCTCTCCCTTGAAATCCCAACAGGATTTTGTCTCCCTGCACTCTGAAGCAGACGGTGGAGAAGACAGGCAAGAATTCTGGGGGGCCACCTGTAATTTCAAAAGGAATAACGAAAGAAACCATTTAAATGTGTAGAGTGTGGAATGTGCTCCAGTCAATGAGCACAATTCTTTCACATTAATTAACTGAACCAGATAGCGTCAATTGAAACCTTAATATACACCTACAGACTCACACAGGGGAGAAACCATTTAAAGGTATGGAGTGTGGAAAGAGCTTAAGTCAGAATGGAAACCTTACACAACATCAACAAACTCACAAAAGGGAGAAATCCTTTAAATGTATGGAGTGTGGAAAGAGTTTCAGTCGAAGTGAATCCCTCAGAACACATCAGCGAACTCACACAGGGGAGAAACCATTTAAATGTATGGAGTGTGGAAAGAGCTTCAGTCAAAGTGGTAACTATAGAAAACATCAACGAACTCACACAGGGGAAAAACCATTTGAATGCATAGAGTGTGGAAAGAGCTTCAGTCGAAGTGAAACCCTTAGAATACACCAGCGAACTCACACAGGGGAGAAACCATTTAAATGTATGGAGTGTGGGAAGAGCTTTAGTTCGAATGGAGAACTCAGAATACATCAGCGAACTCACACAGGGGAAAAACCCTTTAAATGTATGGAGTGTGGAAAGAGTTTCCGTGTCAGCGGGAAACTTCAACAACATCATCGAACTCACACAGGGGAGAAACCATTTAAATGTATAGAGTGTGGGAAAACCTTCAATCAAAGGGGAAACCTTAAACTGCACCAAAGAACTCACACGGGGGAGAAACCATTCAGATGTATGGAGTGTGGAAAGCGATTCAGTGAAAGTGGGAAACTTCGACTACACCACCGAACTCACACAGGGGAGAAACCCTTTAAATGTATGGAGTGTGGAAAGAGTTACATTAATAGTGGGGCACTTAGAAGCCACCAGCGAACTCACACAGGGGAAAAACCATTTAAATGTACAGAGTGTGGAAAGAGCTTCAGTCGAAGCGGAGAATATAGAGGACATCAACAAACTCACTCAGGTGAAAAAGCATTTGAATGTATAGAGTGTGGAATGAGCTTCAGTCGAAGTGACACCCTTAAACTACATCAGCGAACTCATACAGGGGAGAAACCCTTTAAATGTGTGGAGTGTGGAAAGAGCTTCAGTGATAGTGGGACACTTCGACTACATAATCGAACTCACACAGGGGAGAAACCATTTAAATGTATGGAGTGTGGAAAGAGCTTCAGTCAAAATGAAACCCTTAGAAGGCACCAGCGAACTCACACAGGGGAGAAACCCTTTAAATGTATGGAGTGTGGAAAGAGCTTCAGTCAAAATGAAACCCTTAGAAGGCACCAGCAAACTCACACAGGGGAGAAACCCTTTAAATGTGTGGAGTGTGGAAAGAGCTTCAGTTATAGTGGGACACTTCGACTACATAATCGAATTCACACAGGGGAGAAACCATTTAAATGTATGGAGTGTGGAAAGAGCTTCAGTCAGAATGGAAACCTTACAAAACATCAACAAACTCACACAGGGGAGAAACAATTTAAATGTATGGAGTGTGGAAAGAGCTTCAGTCAGAATGGAAACCTTACAAAACATCAACAAACTCATACAGGGGAGAAACCCTTTAAATGTTTAGCTTGTGGAAAGAGTTACACTGAAAGTGGGGCACTTAGAAGACACCTACGAACTCACACAGGGGAAAAACCATTTGAATGTATGGAGTGTGGGAAGAGCTTCGGTCGAAGTGAAAGCTTTAGAATACATCAACGAACTCACACAGGGCAGAAACCCTTTAAGTGTATGGAGTGTGGAAAGAGCTTCAGTCAAAGTGGACACTATAGACAACATCAACAAACTCACAGAGGGGAGAAGCCATTTAAATGCATGGAGTGTGGGAAGAGCTTCACTGAAAGTGGGACACTTCAACGACATCATCAAACTCACACAGAGGAAAAACCATTTGAATGTATGGAGTGTGGGAAGAGCTTCGGTCGAAGTGATATCCTTAGAATACATCAACAAACTCACACAGGGCAGAAACCCTTTAAGTGTATGGAGTGTGGAAAGAGCTTCAGTCAGAGCGTTCACCTTAGAATTCATCAACGAACTCACACAGGGGAGAAGCCATTTAAATGTATTGAGTGTGGAAAGAGCTTCACTGAAGGTAGGAAACTTAGAAGACATCATCAAGATCACACAGGGAAAAAACCATTTGAATGTATGGAGTGTGGAAAGAGCTTCACTGAAAGTGGGGCACTTAGAAGACATCATCGAATTCACACAGGGGAAAAACCATTTGAATGTATGGTGTGTGGGAAGAGCTTCAGTCGAAGTGAAATCCTTAGAATACATCAACGAACTCACACGAGTGAAACCATTTAAATGTATCGAGTGTGGAAAGAGCTTCAGTAAGAATGGAAACCTTATAATCCATTTATGAACTCACATGGGTCAGAATCCCTTCAAATGTGAGGAATGCTGTGGATTTACCGCTAACTTCATGGCGTGAAGCTTCAATTCCTGTGGCAAACAGCGATCAATTCTCCCAAATAAGAAAAGCCATTTAAAGAACTGTGAGTAGAAATATTTGTATTTCAATTTGAAAGAATTGACTATAGGAAGGGATTTTAAAAATTCGGAGGTCAGTCCTTTGCCGCTGAAACAGCTTGGAAGCAGCAGAATCTAGGCGGAAGCCATGGACTTTGATCTTTATTGAAGTCTTCCTGAAGGCATGTACAGGCTGGATCGCCCCCCCTTAGGTAGGGAAAAGGGGGTGAATGAACTGTATATATTTTGATCCTGCGTAAAAAGGACTGTGAATTAAAAGCAGCTCTTCTCTGGAAAGCAGACCACCCAGTCAGCAAGGCTAGACTTCCTTGTTATATAGTAGCCAAATTGGGAAAAGGTTACTTTCTTTTTTCAGTCTGAAGATATTTAGTATCTACAAGAGTCTGAATCCTGGAAAAACAAAACATGTGATATATTGCCTTTTCTTGATAGGATTGTGACTGTTGTTTCAAATTGTGGGTGAACTTTGGAACTTTTGTTTACATCATTAGCTTCTGTTGACTTGGGCATTTCCTGTGTGATAAAGGTGAGCCTCTGTAGAGGCTGACCTTGAAATATGGCTGAAACAAGAAGTGGGAAAAATAACAGAAAGAAAACCATCCAAAGGCCAAGAGCCCATTGTTGAATTAATTCAACAGATGACAGTTGAATTAAAACAGGAAATAAAAACGAACAGAGAAGTTCTGGACTGGATGACCCTTGTGATCTCTTCCAACTCTATGATTCTATGATTCTAAGTAGTCGACACCATTAAGACTCAGATGGATGATTTCAAAAAATTGTTTGGGGAACTTAGACAAGAAGTGAAACAAGTAAAATCAGACATTTTAAGTTTGGGTGCCAGGGGGGAGGTTCTGGAGGAAGCAGAAACTAAAGCAGATACCTGATTGCTGGATTTGGAAAGTACACAGGAGGCTGCTCAAGATTCAATTGCATTTTTGCAGATGAAAGAAAAGGAGACACATTTGAGACTAAGAGTGGTACCAGAAGGAGAAAGTGGCAATCTAAAGGACTGGTTGATGCAGGACTTGGCTTCCTGGTGGGATCTGGATGGGGAAGAACTCAACCCTTGGATTTTGAAGGCTTTTAGATATGGAGCTAGAAGGAAAAGGGATAGTAATGTACCAAATGGTTGTTTAATAGTTTTAAAAACTAAAGAACAGAGAGATGAGATCCTGGGCCACCACTACAGGAAAAATCTTAAGATTCAAGAGCAACTGGTAATATTGTATAAGGAGATCCCCAAGCGTTTTTTTGGATTATAGACTCCACTATTTGGATCCTACTCATCATTTGAGACAGAAGCAGATTCCTTTTCAATGGGAATTCCCCCCAGGAATCTCCTTTACATACAAGGAGAGAAAACAAAGAATCAGGACACCTGGAGAGATGTGGAGTTTCCTTGATAAACTTACAAAAGACTTTGAAACTAAGCCAAAACCAACAGGAACAGCAGAGTAAACATACACCTTTTTTCTTTCCAAAACTTTAGTTCAAAATGGCTTTGAAAGTACTTTCTTGGACTTTAAATGGTTTAAATATATGTGCTAAAAGGAATCAAGTATAGTATGTTTTATTGAAGCAGAATTTGGATGTAATTTGTCTACAAGAAATGCATGTTGCTAGAAATCACAGGAAAATTCTACAAAACAAACGGTTAGGCTTAGAGTTTATCTCTTCAGATACAGTTAAGAAGAGAGGTGTGATATATGTTAAAGAGAAACTTAGATTTATTGCTGTTGAAATTACAGCACAGGGCGAAAAACTCTTAATTGTTGGAATCTATGCGCCAAATGATGGTAATGTGGGGTTTCATAAAAACCTGGAAACAAGACTGTTGGATTATTTGGACTATAAAATAGTGCTACTGGGAGACTTAAATGGAGTGGTCTCCACCTTGATGGATAGAACACAAAGGCAGAAGATTTCAAATGAAGGAAGATTGCCAAAAGTCTTTTTTGAGTTGGTGGACAATTTTGATTTATTGGATATCTGGAGATGGAAGAACACATTGGAAAAGGATTTTACGTTTTTCTCAGATGCAAATCAATCGTTTAGTTGTCCAGACTATATCTGGATAACCAAAGACTTGGTCCCAAGGGTGAACAAGGCAGGTATCTTCCCTAGGATATGTTCAGATCACAATCTGGTTCTGTGGAATGAAAGATGTCTCTGCAGGGTTCTTTCAGATGGAGAATGAATGATGCTTTCTTTAGGAACAAACAGACTGTTAAGAAGGCCCAGAAGACCCCAAGAGACTATTTTGACACTAATATGAACAACAACATTGAATTGAGGGTTGTTTGGGATGCAAACAAAGCAGTCATGAGAGGATTTCTAATTCAGCAAAATTCAATTAGGAATAAGATCCAGAAAGACAAAAAGGAAAACATATTGCTTCAGTTGAAGGAAAAAGAGAAAAAGGTAAGAAGTAATCCAAATAATCATCAGATTCAAAAAGAAATTAAAGCCTTGCAAATACAATTTTCTCAGATTATAAATCAAGAGATAAGAATGGAAAGTTAAAATGATGAAACAAAGATCTTTTGAATCTGCAAATAAATGTGGGAAATGGCTTGTGTGGCAGTTGAAAAAGAGGCAGAATCAAAATACAATAACTCATATTGTGAATGAAGGAAAAACCATTCAGAACCCAGCAGAGTTTAGAAAAAAAATCCAGAAATATTATTGGCATTTGTATAAAAGAGAAAAGGAGGACAATTGGTAAAGCTCCAGGCCCGGATGGATTAACAGCCAAATACTATAAAACGATGAAGGACTGGCTAGCCCAAACTTTGATGGAGGTTTGCAACAATATATTGAGGGGAGGCCAAGCACTGCAGACCTGGAAAGAGGACTTTATTACTCTGATCCCTAAACCAGATGCAGATCGAGCTCAAGTTAAAAATTACAGACCAATCTCCTTACTTAATGTGGATTATAAAATCAAACCTAATATCTTGGCAAGAAGGCTGAAGATGATTTTAAATGAGTATATTAATAAAGACCAGGCAGGATTTCTCCTAGTAGTCATATGAAAGATAATGTTAGAAATGTTCTTGATATTTTAGAACTGTTAGAGCAAAAGAAGGATTGTAAAGCTATCGTGGTGTTTATTGATGCAGAGATAGCCTTTGACAATATTTCTTGGAGTTATATGAAGACAAATTTGTATAGCATGGAGGTCGGCCAGAACTTTTAAAATGCTATAAATGTAATCTATTTGGAGAAGAAGGCAAGGATTATAGTAAATAATGTGGTATCAGAGGAATTAAGAATAGAGAAGACAACCAGGCAAGGTTGCCCACTCTCCCCTCTTTTATTTATTTTAGTCCTGGAGGTGTTGCTGAATATGATAAGAAAAAATGGAGAAGTTAAAGGTATTGAGGTTGGGTCGAAGCTATTTAATTAAAAGCCTTTGCTGATGATATAGTGCTGACATTACAGAATGCAGAATCCAGTGCAAGTAGAGCACTGGAATTGATACAGGAATTTGGACAATTTGCAGGTTTTAAACTGAATAAGAGTAAAACCAAAGTGCTACCCTGTTTCTCCTAAAATAAGACATAGCAGGATTTCTATGCATTTGTGAAATATAAGCCGTTCCCCAAAAATAAGCCATACCCCGAAAATAAGCCATAATGACGCGGCACCTCCCATTAAAACAGCCTGGAGAGGCGTGGCTATGCAGCGTACCGATGCGACACGGTTAAAATAAGACATCCCCTGAAAATAAGCCATACTGTGTTTTGTTGAGTGAAAAAAAATATAAGACGGTGTCTTATTTTAGGAGAAACACGGTAGGTAAAAATCTTGCTGCCGAGGAGATTGCCAGGATAGAAGAGAATACTGGTTTGAAATTTGCTAAAAAGGTGAAATACCTTGGTGTGAATTTGACTACAAAAAATTTGAATCTTTATAAAGATAATTATGCTAAGTTACGGAATGAAATCAAGAGGGATTTGGATATATGGTCAAATTTGAAGTTATTATTTTCGGGCCAAATATCTGCTGCAAAGATGAATGTTTTGCCAAAAATGCTGTTTTTATTTCAAGTGTTACCCATCATAGATAACATGAAATGCTTCAAAGAATAGCAAAAAGTATTATCTAAATTTTTCTGGCAGGGGAAGAAACCAAGAATAAAGTATAAACATTTAACAGGTGTGAAAGAAAGGTGGCTTCTCCCTGCCAGATGTAAAAATTTATTATGAAGTGGCTATTTTTTGTTGGTTGAAAGAATGGTTTATGTTGGAAAACACTGATCTGTTAGATTTGGAAGGATTTGATAATGTATTTGGGTGGCATGCTTATTTATGGTGTTATAAGATAAAGGCCCATAGTGGTTTTAAAAACCATATAATCAGAAAATGATTGTTTAATGTTTGGATTAGATATAAAGGTTTACTAGAAAGAAAAACACCTATGTAGATTTCACAATTAGAGGCTAAGGCCCATAAAAAATTAAACATGGAAACCAAGTGGTTGAAATATAGTGATCTCTTAACGGAAGATGACAATAAATTTAAATTAAAGCATTGTGAACAACTTTAAGATAAATTAAATGACTGGTTGCAATATCACTAGATTAATGAAATATTCAAGGCTGATAATAAAAATACTGGTCTTCAGTCAGAAAAATCCAGATTGGAATTGGAATTGCGGGACACGAGAAGTAAAAATCTTTCTAAGATGTATAATTTACTGTTGGAATGGCATACGAAAGATGAAAAAGTGAAATCGGTAATGATTGGATGGGCTAAGGATGTGGGGCACACTATTACGTTTGAAGATTGGGAGAAATTGTGGAAAAAAGGAATTAAGCTTACTGCATGTACTGCTTTGAGAGAAAATATAATGAAAATGATGTGTAGATAGTATATAAGATCTGTAAAACATGCAAATATGTATCGTACATCTGATAATAAATGTTGGAAATGTAAAGAAAAGGAAGGAACCTTTTACCACATGTGGTGGACGTGCCCCAAGGTAAAAGACTTCTGGGAGAAGATTTATAATGAGATAAAAAAGTGTTGAAAAACACTTTTATTAAGAAACCAGAAGACTTTTTATTTGGAATTGTAGGAGGGGAAAATCCCTAAAAAGGACATAACATTCTTTTTGTATGCCACAACCGCTGCAAGATTATTACTGGCAAAGAGCTGGAAGAACCAAGAGATACCAACTATAGATGAATGGCAAATGAAGATCATGGACTTTATGGAACCTGCCGAGCTGACTGGAAGACTCTGCGATCAGGGAGAAGAGACGGTGGAGGAAGATTGGAAAAAAATGAAAAAATATTGTAGTATTTAGTTTGCCAGAGGAATTAGTTATCGGCTTTTCGTAATATTTTAAGGAAGTTGGTAGAATAGAGATGTTTTTAAAAATATTGGTAAAGAAGTTAGTATATAGAAACTGTTTATTAGATAGATGAAATTCAGATGGGGGGATCAGGGTAAGTCATTCAATAAGGTAAAGTTAAGAAAAATATAATTTTCTCTTTTTTCCTTTTCCTTTTTTCCCTTTAAATATTTTAATATTTGATTGTTTTTGTGTATTATGTTGCATGTTTTTTGTATCTTACAAAATAAATAAAAATTATTTTTTTAAAAAAATAAATGCAAGGATGCTTTTCTTTAAATAAACTTTTTGCTACTTCACCAATGGGCTCAGAATTTATGTTAAAGGCTCCTAGGGCTTTAAGCTTTAGGAGCCAGTTTTATTTCTCCCACAGAGCAGAGAGGGGGCTCTGCCAGAGCCTCTGGAAGCAATGTGCTTCGGGGGGGGGGGGAACGGTGGAACAGGTGTGTGTTAAATGCTTCACTGGATTATTCCTAGGGTCCCCTTCTATCCAATTTTAAAGGAATAAAGACACAAGAGTCTCTCCTTAAAATGTAACAAGAATTTTTCTCACATTTCCGTTCACAATCTTATCCCTGAAAGGCCGGCTTTACTTAGTAGTTACATAACAATCTGTGAGTTCATCTCACGTGGAGACTAAGCTCATGTGCTGCTGGCTGAGAGCCAGCAGACAGCCAAATTACATTAAGATAACAGAATGGCTAGAGAGCTGCAAGCGAGAGAGAGTACATGGCTGCATGATTTGGCTCTTTCATGGAGTTAGCCAGGGCTGTGCCCATCTCCCAGGGGGAGTATGTTCCAGACCAGGGAAACTGACTGGCGTAACATCCCCCTGCGTGCGCCCACTCTAGGGAAACAAGGAATGTTGCATTTGACAGTTCCAATGGATTACTCTTGACTTATATTAGCGGTAGCGGGCCAACATTCTGTCGTTAACACACGATTTGGGTCCGTGCGTTTCCTCCTGTGCATATGTTTCATACTTCTTAGCAGAGCAACACAGCTTAGTCCCTGATAATAAGGCTTCCGGAGTCTGTAGTCTTTCATCTACAAACTACTTTATTACAAACTATATGCAGGTCAGCCTGGAGCACACTCTTCTTGCATGGTGCTCACAGAAAGCGAAAACCAAAAGTATGATTCAGACAAAAGCATCAGTTCAACAGAAGTACATATCCAGTTGTGGGACGTCATATCCTTTCCAGGTTTAACCCTGTGTTAACCTGATACTACTACAATTGCATCCCACAACAAGGTAAAGGTAAAGGGACCCCTGATCATGAGGTCCAGTCGTGTCCGACTCTCGGGTTGCGGCGCTCATCTCGCGATACTGGCTGAGGGAGCCAGCGTATAGCTTCTGGGTCATGTGGCCAGCATGACTAAGCTGCTTCTGGTGAACCAGAGCAGCGCACGGAAACGCCGTTTACCTTCCCGCCGGAGCGGTACCTATTTATCTACTTGCACTTTGACGTGCTTTCGAACTGCTAGGTGGGCAGGAGCTGGGACAGAGCAATGGGAGCTCACCCCGTCGTGGGCATTTTAACCGCCAACCTTTTGATCAGCAAGCCCTAGGCTCTGTGGTTTAACCCACAGCGCCACAGTCTTGAAAGATGTACACTGGCTCCCAGTATGTTTTCGAGCACAATTCAAAATGTTGGTGCTGACCTTTACAGCCCTAAACGCAGGGGGGTTTCTAGCCCCTTGGCTGCCCTTTACAAGCCAGCCAGCAGTGGGAAAAGCCGCTGGAGGGTGGGGGCTATTTTCGGCGCTACAGGAGAGGAGCCACAGGGGCGGCCAGCGAGGGGAGTGACACCCCACCTCACTGGCCGCCCCTGCGTCTCCACGCTGGCAGCGCTGAAAATAGCCTTTAAAAAAATAATAAAGCCTGGGGGCGGAGCCACTGCCCAAAGCGTCACCCCGAGCAGGGCGCTGCCCAGGGCAGGTCCCCCTGCCCCCCCTTGCTACGCCCCTGCCTGAAAGGCCTCAGCCCAGTATACCTGAAGGAGGTCTCCACCCCCATCCTTCTGCCTGGACACTGTGGTCCAGCACTGAGGGCCTTCTGGCGCTTACCTCACTATGATAAGCGAAGTTACAGGGAACCAGGCAGAGGGCCTTCTCGGTAGTGGCTCCCGCTCTGTGGAACGCCCTTCCCATCATATATCAAAGAATTAATCAACTGTCTGACGTTTAGAAGACATCTGAAGGCATCTCTGTACTTAAGACGGCCCTGCTTTAATGATTGATCTTTTAATGTATTTTTAATATTCTGTTGGAGAGGCAGCTGGGGGTTTGGTATGGGGCAAATTCCGGAGGGAGCCTCAAGAACAGGAGGCCAAAGGCAGCGCCATCACTTCCTGCTTCCATCCGAATACAGGCAAGGGCTGCTCTGCGAACGTAGCTCTAGAGACGCGCGCGTTCCACAAGGAACCCGAAGTGTCTATAGGTCGGAAGTTTCCAGGTGGCCAAAAAGACCCCTAGAAATGTGGGAGGTTTTCCGAAGGGGAGGAGGGGTGTTGGTTGACTTACCCCCACCTCCCATATACTCCGCTTTATATTGCGGGGAAGAAAACCGGAACAGCGAGCAAGGGAGGAGGAGGAGGTCCAGAGAGGACAAAGAGGTAAAGAGGCTGCGTGGAGAATGTGGCCAATGGGGGTGGGGTGGGGGAGGTGGGGAGAAAAAGACAGAGACCCCTCCCGGAAACAGAGCCATAGCTATGGGGGTGGGGCTAGCCGGGTGTTGTTTTTCCATAAAGCCAAATTTAAACCAGCCCGCAAAAAAGCCCCTGGGGCCCAACACCGGCAGCGTTCAATCTCCTTTGGAGCCCCCCCCCCCGATGCTCAAGGCCCCCCGATCCATGCAATCCAGCTGCCACCTCCTTTGCAGCGCCCTCCCCTCCACACACGTCTCTTTTTCCTGGGGGCTCAAGCGATGCTCAACTGCCCTGCACCCCAAAGCCTTTTCCTGTTGGCAGGAACCCCTGTGCCTTGATGGAGAGACGGAGTCCACGAAAGGGTTAAAGGAAGTGAAATAGGCCTGGATAGAGACCCCCCCTCTCCCCCTCCCCCTTCCCCGCTCGTCTTGGGAGGCCCCTTCGGATGGAGAGCTTGGTGCGCCCGCCCGGGAGAGATCCGGCGCAGAGGGCGAGGGGTGAGCGGTGCCAAGGGGGGTATGAGAGCAGGGGAGACTGTGGGACGGAGGGAGGTGGGCAAGGAAACGGGGGGCCAGAGGGAGGAATGGCGGCATCCCTGGGGGATAGAAACCCAGCCGAGCAGAGGGGGGGGGGGAGGGAGAGAGAGAGACTTCCTTTTGGAGAGATGTCTCCACCCTTGGGTGCTGGAGGAGGAATCTCTGGTGGTGGGTCTGCCTTGGCTTCTGCCTCCTGCCCAGAAGCTCCATCCTCTCCCGCTGATCCTTGCAAGGTACTGCATTTCATGCTCTGGGCAGCATTATACCTTTCCTTCCTGGAAGCTCCATCCTCTCCCGCTGATCCTTGCAAGGTACTGCATTTCATGCTCTGGGCTGCATTATACCAAGTCCACCTTGGAGAGGAGAAGAGAGAAAAATCTGGAAGGTCCTGAGAGGGAGGAGGGAGGAGGAGGCCTTCTTCTGGAACCCCCTCCCAGGAAGTAGCCAGAGACCTTTTCCTCTCCCTCAGGCTCCCATTCCACTGCATGGTTAATTGATGATGATGATGTACACCAATCCAGGAATATGGGGAAAGGATGCTATAGAAAAGCTTTCAGGGTTTATCTATAAGTATATCCTGAAGGCATTTCTATTACTTTTATTTTTTGTAGGCAATATCAGAGTGAGTGAATCTATTAGCATCCAAAGATCCATGAGCTGTCCCAGTCTGGGTCATTTCCATGATAGACAATACCTGTGGCTGGAGGTTCTACACCCAGGGCTGTGCATCTGCAGGCCAGGCATTGCCACTGTTACAGGCAAAGGGTGTGAGCTTGCCAAAATTACACACAGTATGCGAGTGAGAATTCCAAAATAACTACGCAAAATCTACAGAGAGACTTGCAGGATACTGGAGATGCGAGTATTCCTGGTCCAGAGTCCACATCCTCAGCCTGCAACCCACAAATGCTGAGACCATAATAATTTTATTAGCCCTTAACGGAACACCAGATATTTTCTTCAACAGATGAATATTTTTGAATGCTTTTACAGTGACATAAATGTCGCTTCCATTTTCATTATTCCGTACAGGAGAGACTCTGATCTGCAAGTCTTGAGCTCAACTCCTCGCCTGAAACAGAAAAATACAGAGACTTTGTCCTGGACCAATTGAGAGGTATGTCCTTCCTCTTCACTAGGAGACTGTATCTTTGTAGATCCTGTTTTCAGTTTGTGAGAACTTAAGAGAAGTCCTGCTGGATTAGGATCAGGGCCCACCTTGTCCAGCATCCTCTTCTCACAAGAATCAGCCAAGAAGAAAACCCCCAGCAGGGCCAATAGCAGCTGTCTCCCCACTCAGGATTCCCAGCCCCAGGGATTCAGATGAATAATTCCTTCGTAGGGGAGGGGAAACTAATAGATGGGAATCGAAGGACTGCTATTGAAATCGTGGGTGGTTCTGACAAGGTGGACACGATGGAGCCTCCTCAGGAAGTAAATGGTGCAGGATTAGGGAATGTGTGTAGTTTCCAGGAGTGTATCAGGAAGATGTTACACATCACGGAGGTAGGAGGAAACAGAATACAGGTATTTAGCTTTTTCAGAGTATCCCCTGAAATATTCCTATCAAATCAACACTGGTGGGCAACTATATTGGCCCCTATATTCACTGCCATAAATTCTTCCCTCACGATACCGACAAACTGGAAACAGAGTATAATCATTCCAATTCACAAAAAAGGAGATCCCCAAGATCCTACCAACTATGCTTCCCTTGATCAAGAACTATCTATTGTGGCCAGAATTTCCACGTGGTTCCCTCGCGTGAAGGTGGTTGGATCGCTGGCCCACTATCTGAGTGATCTGATAAACCCTTCGCTAAGAAGGGCCTATACACTGGCTCGATTTCATGCCATCCCCACAGCTTTCTTACAGGGTATATTTTCCAATACTCTTTTGGATCTTCGACTCTGCCCATGCAACAAAGGAAAGATAGAGGACTTTATTCACTGTTTCCTCTACTGCCCATTATATGTCTCAATAAGACCCAGGCTTGTCCCTCTAATGCCGCCGACTATCGCCAGGGACGTGGACCGCATGGAATTTCTACTGGTGGATGCCAACCCCTTGATTTCACATGGAGTGGCCATCTATACATTACAGGCCCTGAAACTCAGGACCACCTTTTTGGCTAACTTGCCCTAGCCTTAGTCCCATGTATCTTCTTGACATGGACACTGTCAACATGCCCTGCTATTGTTCTTCATTTTACCTTTATTTTACCTGTATTATCCAACAGATTTTACATCTAATGTTTTAACTGAATCTGTAGTATTCCCTGTATAACCGCGCCAGGCAACTGACTGGTCTTTTACTACGTGCTATGGTCATATGGCTAATGCAGTAAATAAAATAAATTGAATTGAATCAGGGAGTGACCCCTTCCAGCTACGTCCCCAACATAAGAATTTCAGCACCCAGGGTCACCTCCTCCCCTCTTTGGCTTGACACCTCTGTGCAATTGGGGCAATGGAAATGGCGTGCCTCCCTCTGAGATGGCTTGGCGAGGGGAGCGTGGGATCTCAGTAGCATCCCCAAGCCCTCTCCCCACCTGGCTGCTCTGTCCCCGCCTCGCCTCGCTGGAAGTTGAGTTCTTTCTCTCACTGGAGGAATTGCTACTGCTTAGGAGTTGCTGGGGCTCTCTATAACCCAGTGGGTCATCCAACACTCTCCTGAGTATGGGCGGCAGAAGGTGGTACTGGGGCTCTCTGCTCTCTCCAGCCCCTTCCACCACCTTCCTCAGCACCAGCGGTGGTGGTGTCTCCCTGACATGCAGCAGTAAAAGTCACAGCTTCATGTCATGAATGAATCAGTGCTACATATCCAAGGCTAAAGTTTCCATTAAGTACAGTTATATATTGATGGTTAATATCAAGCTTCTTAATTGTGACACATATTCCCCATTGAAATAAAGGTGGTACGTCCAAGAGTCTCTGGTCAGCGACGCAAATGGGGGATAGGACAGGGAGAGAGGCTTGGGCAGAGAATTTACACTAGGGTAATCCTGTGCCAGAAAATGGGCACAAGATCAGGTGGCACATACTGTAATAATTATAAATAGTAATTGGGATGAGTGCTAATTGAACTTGATGTGTGTCATATTCCTTTGTTCTCTCCCTTGAAATCCCAACAGGATTTTGTCTCCCTGCACTCTGAAGCAGACGGTGGAGAAGACAGGCAAGAATTCTGGGGGGCCACCTGTAATTTCAAAAGGAATAACGAAAGAAACCATTTAAATGTGTAGATTGTGGAATGTGCTCCAGTCAATGAGCACAATTCTTTCACATTAATTAACTGAACCAGATAGCGTCAATTCAAACCTTAATGTACACCTACAGACTCACACAGGGGAGAAACCATTTAAAGGTATGGAGTGTGGAAAGAGCTTAAGTCAGAATGGAAACCTTACACAACATCAACAGACTCACGAAATGGAGAAATCCTTTAAATGTATGGAGTGTGGAAAGAGTTTCAGTCGAAGTGGTCACTATAGAAAACATCAACGAACTCACACAGGGGAGAAACCATTTCAATGCATAGAGTGTGGAAAGAGCTTCAGTCGAAGTGAAACACTTAGAACACATCAGCGAACTCACACAGGGGAGAAACCATTTAAATGTATGGAGTGTGGAAAGAGCTTCAGTCAAAGTGGTCACTATAGAAAACATCAACGAACTCACACAGGGGAGAAACCATTTCAATGCATAGAGTGTGGAAAGAGCTTCAGTCGAAGTGAAACACTTAGAATACACCAGCGAACTCACACAGGGGAAAAACCCTTTAAATGTATGGAGTGTGGGAAGAGCTTTAGTTCGAATGGAGAACTCAGAATACATCAGCGAACTCACACAGGGGAAAAACCCTTTAAATGTATCGAGTGTGGAAAGAGCTTCAGTCAGAGTGTTCATCTTAGAATTCATCATCGAACTCACACAGGGGAGAAACCATTTAAATGTATACAGTGTGGGAAAACCTTCAATCGAAGGGGAACCTTTAAACTGCACCAAAGAACTCACACAGGGGAGAAACCATTCAGATGTATGGAGTGTGGAAAGCGATTCAGTGAAAGTGGGAAACTTAGACTACACCACCGAACTCACACAGGGGAGAAACCCTTTAAATGTATGGAGTGTGGAAAGAGTTACATTAATAGTGGGGCACTTAGAAGCCACCAGCGAACTCACACAGGGGAAAAACCGTTTAAATGTACAGAGTGTGGAAAGAGCTTCAGTCAAAGCGGAGAATATAGACGACATCAACAAACTCACACAGGTGAAAAAGCATTTGAATGTATAGAGTGTGGAATGAGCTTTAGTCGAAGTGACACCCTTAAACTACATCAGCGAACTCATACAGGGGAGAAACCCTTTAAATGTGTGGAGTGTGGAAAGAGCTTCAGTGATAGTGGGACACTTCGACTACATAATCGAACTCACACAGGGGAGAAACCATTTAAATGTATGGAGTGTGGAAAGAGCTTCAGTCAGAATGGAAACCTTACAAAACATCAACAAACTCACAGAGGGGAGAAACCATTTAAATGTGTGGAATGTGGAAAGAGCTTCAGTCGAAGTGAAACCCTTAGACTACATCAGCGAACTCACACAGGGGAGAAACCATTTAAATGTATGGAATGTGGAAAGAGCTTCAGTCGAAGTGGAACCCTTAGACTACATAAGCAAACTCACACAGGGGAGAAACCCTTTAAATGTATGGAGTGTGGAAAGAGCTTCAGTCTTAGTGGAACCCTTAGAAGCCACCAGCGAACTCACAAAGGGAAGAAACCATTTAAATGTATAGCGTGTGGAAAGAGTTACACTGAAAGTGGGGCACTTAGAAGACATCTACGAACTCACACAGGGGAAAAACCATTTGAATGTATGGAGTGTGGGAAGAGCTTCGGTCGAAGTGAAAGCCTTAGAATACATCAACGATCTCACACAGGGGAGAAACCCTTTAAGTGTATGGAGTGTGGAAAGAGCTTCAGTCAAAATGGACACTATAGACAACATCAACAAACTCACAGAGGTGAGAAGCCATTTAAATGTATGGAGTGTGGGAAGAGCTTCACGGAAAGTGGGAAACTTCAACGACATCATCAAACTCACACAGGGGAAAAACCATTTGAATGTATGGAATGTGGGAAGAGCTTCGGTCGAAGTGAAATCCTTAGAATACATCAACGAACTCACACAGGGCAGAAACCCTTTAAGTGTATGGAGTGTGGAAAGAGCTTCAGTCAGAGCGTTCACCTTAGAATTCATCAACGAACTCACACAGGGGAGAAGCCATTTAAATGTATTGAGTGTGGAAAGAGCTTCACTGAAGGTAGGAAACTTAGAAGACATCATCAAGATCACACAGGGAAAAAACCATTTGAATGTATGGAGTGTGGAAAGAGCTTCACTGAAAGTAGGGCACTTAGAAGACATCATCGAATTCACACAGGGGAAAAACCATTTGAATGTATGGTGTGTGGGAAGAGCTTCAGTCGAAGTGAAATCCTTAGAATACATCAACGAACTCACACGAGTGAAACCATTTAAATGTATCGAGTGTGGAAAGAGCTTCAGTAAGAATGGAAACCTTATAATCCATTTATGAACTCACATGGGTCAGAATTCCTTCAAATGTGAGGAATGCTGTGGATTTACCGCTAACTTCATGGCGTGAAGCTTCAATTCCTGTGGCAAACAGCGATCAATTCTCCCAAATAAGAAAAGCCATTTAAAGAACTGTGAGTAGAAATATTTGTATTTCAATTTGAAAGAATTGACTATAGCAAGGGATTTTAAAAATTCGGAGGTCAGTCCTTTGCCGCTGAAACAGCTTGGAAGCAGCAGAATCTAGGCGGAAGCCATGGACTTTGATCTTTATTGAAGTCTTCATGAAGGCATGTACAGGCTGGATCCCCCCCCCTTAGGTAGGGAAAAGGGGGTGAATGAACTGTATATATTTTGATCCTGCGTAAAAAGGACTGTGAATTAAAAGCAGCTCTTCTCCGGAAAGCAGACCACCCAGTCAGCAAGGCTAGACTTCCTTGTTATATAGTAGCCAAATTGGGAAAAGGTTACTTTATTTTTTCAGTCTGAAGATATTTAGTATCTACAAGAGTCTGAATCCTGGAAAAACAACACATGTGATATATTGCCTTTTCTTGATAGGATTGTGACTGTTGTTTCAAATTGTGGGTGAACTTTGGAACTTTTGTTTACATCATTAGCTTCTGTTGACTTGGGGATTTCCTGTGTGATAAAGGTGAGCCTCTGTAGAGGCTGACCTTGAAATATGGCTGAAACAAGAAGTGGGAAAAATAACAGAAAGAAAACCATCCAAAGGCCAAGAGCCCATTGTTGAATTAATTCAACAGATGACAGTTGAATTAAAACAGGAAATAAAAATGAACAGAGAAGTTCTGGACTGGATGACCCTTGTGATCTCTTCCAACTGTATGATTCTATGATTCTAAGTAGTCGACACCATTAAGACTCAGATGGATGATTTCAAAAAATTGTTTGGGGAACTTAGACAAGAAGTGAAACAAGTAAAATCAGACATTTTAAGTTTGGGTGCCAGGGGGGAGGTCCTGGAGGAAGCAGAAACTAAAGCAGATACCTGATTGCTGGATTTGGAAAGTACACAGGAGGCTGCTCAAGATTCAATTGCATTTTTGCAGATGAAAGAAAAGGAGACACATTTGAGACTAAGAGTGGTACCAGAAGGAGAAAATGGCAATCTAAAGGACTGGTTGATGCAGGACTTGGCTTCCTGGTGGGATCTGGATGGGGAAGAACTCAACCCTTGGATTTTGAAGGCTTTTAGATATGGAGCTAGAAGGAATAAGGATAGTAATGTACCAAATGGTTGTTTAATAGTTTTAAAAACTAAAGAACAGAGAGATGAGATCCTGGGCCACCACTACAGGAAAAATCTTAAGATTCAAGAGCAACCGGTAATATTGTATAAGGAGATCCCCAAGCGTTTTTTTGGCTTATATACTCCACTATTTGGATCCTACTCATCATTTGAGACAGAAGCAGATTCCTTTTCAATGGGAATTCCCCCCAGGAATCTCCTTTACATACAAGGAGAGAAAACAAAGAATCAGGACACCTGGAGAGATGTGGAGTTTCCTTGATAAACATACAAAAGACTTTGAAACTAAGCCAAAACCAACAGGAACAGCAGAGTAATCTTACACCTTTTTTCTTTCCAAAACTTTAGTTCAAAATGGCTTTGAAAGTACTTTCTTGGACTTTAAATGGTTTAAATATACGTGCTAAAAGGAATCAAGTACAGTATGTTTTATTGAAGCAGAATTTGGATGTAATTTGTCTACAAGAAATGCATGTTGCTAGAAATCACAGGAAAATTCTACAAAACAAATGGTTAGGCTTAGAGTTTATCTCTTCAGAAGAGAGAGTGTGATATATGTTAAAGAGAAACTTAGGTTTATTGCTGTTGAAATTACAGCACAGGGTGAAAAACTCTTAATTGTTGGAATCTATGCGCCAAATGATGGTAATGTGGGGTTTTATCAAAACCTGGAAACAAGACTGTTGGATTATTTGGACTATAAAATAGTGCTACTGGGAGACTTAAATGGAGTGGTCTCCACCTTGATGGATAGAACACAAAGGCAGAAGATTTCAAATGAAGGAAGATTGCCAAAAGTCTTTTTTGAGTTGGTGGACAATTTTGATTTATTGGATATCTGGAGATGGAAGAACACATTGGAAAAGGATTTTACGTTTTTCTCAGATGCAAATCCATCGTTTAGTTGTCCAGACTATATCTGGATAACCAAAGACTTGGTCCCAAGGGTGAACAAGGCAGGTATCTTCCCAAGGATATGTTCAGATCACAATCTGGTTCTGTGGAATGAAAGATGTCTCTGCAGGGTTCTTTCAGATGGAGAATGAATGATGCTTTCTTTAGGAACAAACAGACTGTTAAGAAGGCCCAGAAGGCCCCAAGAGACTATTTTGACACTAATATGAACAACAACATTGAATTGAGGGTTGTTTGGGACGCAAACAAAGCAGTCATGAGAGGATTTCTAATTCAGCAAAATTCAATTAGGAATAAGATCCAGAAAGACAAAAAGGAAAACATATTGCTTCAGTTGAAGGAAAAAGAGAAAAAGGTAAGAAGTAATCCAAATAATCATCAGATTCAAAAAGAAATTAAAGCCTTGCAAATACAATTTTCTCATATTATAAATCAAGAGATAAGAATGGAAAGTTAAAATGATGAAACAAAGATCTTTTGACTCTGCAAATAAATGTGGGAAATGGCTTGTGTGACAGTTGAAAAAGAGGCAGAATCAAAATACAATAACTCATATTGTGAATGAAGGAAAAACCATTGAGAACCCAGCAGAGTTTAGAAAAAAATTCCAGAAATATTATTGGCATTTGTATAAAAGAGAAAAGGAGGACAATTGGTAAAGCTCCAGGCCCGGATGGATTAACAGCCAAATACTATAAAATGATGAAGGACTGGCTAGCCCAAACTTTGATGGAAGTTTGCAACAATATATTGAGGGGAGGCCAAGCACTGCAGACCTGGAAAGAGGACTTTATTACTCTGATCCCTAAACCAGATGCAGTTGGAGCTCAAGTTAAAAATTACAGACCAATCTCCTTACTTAATGTGGATTATAAAATCTTTGCTAATATCTTGGCAAGAAGGCTGAAGATGGTTTTAAATGAGTATATCAATAAAGACCAGGCAGGATTTCTCCTAGTAGACATATGAAAGATAATGTTAGAAATGTTCTTGATATTTTAGAACTGTTAGAGCAAAAGAAGGATTGTAAAGCTATTGTGGTGTTTATTGATGCAGAGATAGCCTTTGACAATATTTCTTGGAGTTTTATGAAGACAAATTTGTATAATATTGAGAACTTTTTAAATGCTATAAATGTAATCTATTTGTAGCAGAAGACAAAGATTATAGTAAATAATATGGTATCAGAGGAATTAAGAATAGAGAAGGTCTCCCCACTTTTATTTATTTTAGTCCTGGACGTGTTGCTGAATATGATAAGAAAAAATGGAGAAGTTAAAGGTATTGTTGTTGGGTCAAAGCAATTTAAATTAAAAGCCTTTGCTGATGATATAGTGCTGACATTACAGAATGCAGAATCCAGTGCAAGTAGAGCACTGGAATTGATACAGGAATTTGGACAATTTGCAGGTTTTAAACTGAATAAGTGTAAAACCAAAGTGTTAGGTAAAAATCTAGCTGCTGAGGAGATCGCCAGGATAGAAGAGAATACTGGTTTGAAATTTGCTAAAAAGGTGAAATACCTTGGTGTGAATTTGACTACAAAAAATTGAATCTTTACAAAGATAATTATGCTAAGTTACGGAATGAAATCAAGAGGGATTTGGATAGGCTATATGCTCAAATTTGAAGTTATCATTTTCGGGCCAAATATCTGCTGTAAAGATGAATGTTTTGCCCCAAATGCTGTTTTTATTTCAAGTGTTACCCATCATAGATAACATGAAATGCTTCAAAGAATGGCAAAAAGTATTATCCAAATGTATCTGGCAGGGGAAGAAACCAAGAATAAAGTATAAACATTTAACAGATATGAAAGAAATAGGTGGCTTCTCCCTGCCAGATCTAAAAATTTTATTATGAAGCGGCTGTTTTTTGTTGGTTGAAAGAATGGTTTATGTTGGAAAACACTGATCTGTTAGATTTGGAAGGATTTGATAATGTATTTGGGTGGCATGCTTATTTATGGTATAATACGCTATTGACCCATAGTGGTTTTTAAAACCATATAATCAGAAAATAATTGTTTAATGTTTGGATTAGATATAAAGGTTTACTAGAAAGAAAAACACCTATGTAGATTTCACAATTAGAGGCTAACTCCCATAAAAAATTAAACATGGAAACCAAGTGGTTGAAATATAGTGATCTCTTAACGGAAGATGACAATAAATTTAAATGAAAGTATTGTGAACAACTTTAAGATAAATTAAATGACTGGTTGCAAAATCACTAGATTAATATTCAAGGCTGAAATATTCAAGGCTGATAATAAAAATACTGGTTTTCAGTCAGAAAAATCCAGATTGGAATTGGAATTGCTGGACATGAGAAGTAAAAATCTTTTTAAGATATATAATTTACCGTTGGAATGGCATACGAAAGATGAACAAGTGAAATCGGTAATGATTGGATGGGCTAAGAATGTGGGGCACAATATTATGTTTGAAGATTGGGAGAAATTGTGGGAAAAAAGGAATTAAGTTTACTGCATGTACTGCTTTGAGAGAAAATATAATGAAAATGATGTGCGGATGGTATATAAGAAGAAGAAGAAGAAGAGTTTGGATTTGATATCCCGCTTTTTACTACCCGAAGGAGTCTCAAAGCGGCTAACATTCTCCTTTCCCTTCCTCCCCCACAACAAACACTCTGTGAGGTGAGTGGGGCTGAGAGACCCATAGCGGGTGGTCGGGGCTGCTTCGGCTGCGAGGCGCCCGATCCATCCCGGGGGTTAGGAGCCCCGCAACCGCAAAGCGGGGCTCCGGTTGGGGTGCGGGAAGAGCGTCCCGCACCCTGGGCTCCCCGGCTGCGCCCACGGAGGCTCCGAACCCTTCCCTTGCCCCCCCTGTAAAGGGGGAGTGGGGGTGAAGGGACAACGGAGCCGGGCTTACGGGGATATGCCCCAACCGGGATGCAAATGCGGCGACAAAGCCCGCGGTGAGCGTCTTAGTTCTACCTTTGAAGAATGGAGCCAAAGGAACCCGGTGGTCGTGAGTAACTAATTTGACCAGAAATCGAGCTTTTGGAACGATCCGGGGGGAAGGAGAAAGGCAGCCTGCCTTCTTCCCTTCGAGTTAAAGAAGCTAACCAATTTGAGCAACTGCTGCTACAGGACTGCTACAATGTGCTTAAAATTGATACATGAGACTGGCAAACTTTTTTCTTGGGAAGTAAATTAGTGGAAAATATCTCCATTTAAAGTTGCGGTATCTGCGCTCCAGTTTAGGAAAATGGCGATGAACAGAGAGGCAGGAGTAGAAATTTGATACCCACTTCCTCCCCCTCTACCAGTATGCTGGGCTTCGTCCTTGAACTGGTACTGAACTCTGGACTAACGGACGAACAGAGGCTCACTGCTTTGAAGGTGGAACTGCTGTACAGGAAAGTCAAAGTCTTGTGTGGGGGTCTGAAAGAGAACCAATTGCCCACAGAGGAGGCTTTTAAAACTTTTAACACTTTGGAAGAAAGTCTTGCCAAAGAGCTGAGAGGATGTCTGGGAAGATGGAGAGAAATGAGTGAGCTACTTCGGAGAAGAAACTCGCCTCTTGGGGGTGGCAGTCCCAAGGCGACGGTAAGATTTGTTATATCCAGTCCCCGAGGTGTGAGCTCGGGGGCCAGGGACAGAGAATTATGGTTTTTACAAGAAGAAAAGGAATGCTACAAAGAACCGGAGAAGCTGAGAGACGACGAGATGGACATCCTGGAGCTCGTGGCAAGGAGAGTTTTGGACTGTGCCTGGATCTGTGGACGCTTGGAGAGGGAAGCCACAGGGAAATTCAGTGTTGATGCCACCAGGAGAAGAATAATGGACAGAGGGGGTGTGGGGTGAAACACTAAGTAAAATTTGAAGTAGCCTGTCATGGAATTTTGAAATCGGAGGGTGAATACTGTCAACAATCTTTCTGTTTTATTTTTTGTTTGAATATGAAAGGAGATATTTTGAGTTACTATGTTATTAGCAGCAGTTTAAAGGATAGAAGAGATAGATATGATATAAATGATTGGTGAAGATTTCAATGGAAGAAGAATTATGATGAGATATTACTACGATGATGCATTGTTAGTTAAATGTTGAATATATAATTGTGTGTAACTATATAATTGAATTTGAATTTCAGGAGAAATGGTTATAAAATAGATTAAGGATATGAACTCGAAGGAGAAAGGGCAGGGGAAGTCAATGGTCAAGATATGGAAATAGAAATTTTCTTTTTAAAGAAAAGATGCAACAAGAAAACTTGACACTGTTTGTATTTGTTTTATCAATGTATTTGTTTTGTATTTGTTTAATTGTAGGTGTGGGTGTGGGTATATGTTGTTATAAGAAAAAGGTCAATAAATTCTTATAAAAAAAAAAAAAACAAAGAAGTGTGACTAGCCCAAGGTCACCCAGCAGCTGCATGTGGAGGAGTGCAGACACGAACTTGCAAAAATGTATCGTACATCTGATTATAAATGTTGGAAATGTAAAGAAAAGGAAGGAACCTTTTACCACATGTGGTGGACGTGCCCCAAGGAAAAAGACTTCTGGGAGAAGATTTATAATGAGATGAAAAAGTGTTGAAAAACACTTTATTAAGAAACCAGAAGCCTTTTTATTTGGAATTGTAGGAGGGGAACTCCCTAAAAAGGACGTAACATTCTTTTTGTATGCCACAACCGCTGCAAGATTATTACTGGCAAAGAGCTTGAAGAACCAAAAGGTACCAACAATAGATGAATGGCAAATGAAGATGATGGACTTTATGGAACTTGCTGAGCTGACTGGAAGACACCGCGATCAGGGAGAAGACACGGTGGAGGAATATTGGGAAAAAATTAATTGTATTTGAAAAAATATTATAGTATTTAGTTTGCCTGAGGATTTAGTTATAGGTTTTTTGTAATATTTTTGTGAAGTAGGTAGAATAGAGATTTTTTTAAAAATGGTAAAGAAGTTAGTATATAGAAACTGTTTAAGATGATTAGATAGATGAAATTCAGATGGGGGGATCGGGGTAAGTCATTCAATAAGGTAATGTTAGGTAATTGTAAGAAAAGTATAATTTTCTCTTTTTTCCTTTTCCTTTCTTTACTTTAAATATTTTAATATTTGTTCTTGTGTATTATGTTGCATGTTATTTGGATCTTACAAATACAGTTGGTTAATACACGAAGTACAGTTGGTTAATACACGAAGAGTCGCATAACTCCCATTGTTATAATTGCAATAAAGGAACAAGTGGTGCATGCTCTGGTTATCTCCCGCTTCGACTACTGCAATGCACTCTATGTGGGGCTACATTTGAAGGTGACCTGAAAACTACAACTAATCCAGAATGCGGCAGCCAGACTGGTGATTGGGAGCAGCCGCCAAGGCCACATAACAACACCAGTCTTGAAAGACGTACACTGGCTCCCATTATGTTTTCGAGCACAATTCAAAGTGTTGGTGCTGACCTTTAAAGCCCGGTATACCTGAAGGAGCATCTCCACCCCCATCGTTCTGCCTGGACACTGAGGTCCAGCACTGAGGGCCTTCTGGCGGTTACCTCACTATGATAAGCGAAGTTACAGGGAACCAGGCAGAGGGTCTTCTCGGTAGTGGCGCCAGCTCTGTGGAACGCCTTTCCCATCATATATCAAAGAAACAAGCAACTATCTGACGTTTAGAAGGCATCTGAAGGCATCTCTGTTGTTGGAGAGGCAGCTTGGTGGGGGGAGTATGGGGCAATTTCCCGACTGAGCTTCAAGACCAGGAGGCCAAAGGCAGCACCATCACTTCCTGTTTCCATCCGAATACAGGCAAGGGCTGCTCTGCTAACATAGCTCTAGAGACCCGCGCGTTCGACAAGGAACCCGAAGTGTCTATAGGTCGGAAGTTTCCAGGTGGCCCAAAAGACCCCTTGAAAAGTGGGAGGTTTTCTGAAGGGGAGGAGGCGTGTTGGTTGACTAACCCCCACCTCCCATATACTCCGCTTTATATTGCGGGGAAGAAAACCGGAACAGCGAGCTAGGGAGGAGGAAGTCCAGAGAGGACAAAGAGGTAAAGAGGCTGCGTGGAGAGAGTGGGCAATGGGGGTGGGGGTGGGGGAGGGGAGAGAAAAAGACAGAGACCCCTCCCGGAAACAGAGAGAGCCATAGCTATGGGGGTGGGGCTAGCCGGGTGTTGTTTTTCCACACCTGATGAATCTCCCAGAAGGGCGCCATTGAGGATGTTTTTGTGTGGACGCAAATGTCCCAAACAGGGTCTTTGACTCGGGTGAAATAAAGCCAAATTTCACCCCAGCCCGCAAAAAAGCCCCTGGGGCCGCAGCGTTCAATCTCCTCTGGAGCCCCGCCCCCGATGCTCAAGGCCCCCCGATCCATGCAATCCAGCTGCCACCTCCTTTGCAGCGCCCTCCTCTCCACACACGTCTCTTTTTCCCGGGGGCTCAAGCGATGCTCGGCAGCCCTGCACCCCTTGGGCTCCTTTGCTGGAACGGAAACGTAATGCCCACCAAAGGGGTCCCGACCAAGACCCCTATCCCCAAGCAGTCTTGGATTTGATCCCAGGACTGCCGTTCCCCCCTGGCAGGAATCCCTCTAGGTGCTCCTGCGCCTTGATGGAGCGACGGAGTGCACGCAAGGGTTAAACTAAGGAAGTGAAATAGGCCTGGATAGAGACCCCTCTCCCCTCTCCCTGCCCGTCTTGGGAGGCCCCTTCGGATGGACAGGTTGGTGCGCCCGCCCGGGAGAGATCCGGCGCAGAGGGCGAGGGGTGAGCGGTGCCAAGGGGGGTGTTTCTGAGAGCAGGGGAGACTGTGGGCGGAGGGAGGTGGGCAGAGGAAACTGGGGGCCTGAGGGAGGAATAGCAGCATCTCTGGGGAATAGAAGCCCAGCCGAGCAGAGAGGGAGGGAGAGGGAGAGAGAGAGAGAGAGAGAGAGACTTCCTTTTGGAGAGATGTCTCTGGTAGGTCTGCCTTGGCTTCTCCCTCCTACCCAGGAATCTCACACTCTTTCAAGTCGACCAGAGAGAGATGCCTGATAAGGGGAGGGGGGTTCCACCGATTTCCCCACCCTTTCCTTCCCGGAAGCTCAATCCTCTCCCCACTGATCCCTGCAAGCTACTGCATTGCATGCTGTGGGCTTCATTATACCGAGTCTACCTTGGAGAGGAGAAGAGAGTTTCAGTTTAACCCTGATGTTTCATTCTTTTGGTGTGGTTGGTGGGCTACTTAAAAATGAAGCTGCAGTTTAGATTAAATTTTAAATTGTATCTTAATCTGTATTTAAATGAATTGTTTTATGGTTTTGTTGTGATTTTATTGGTGTTAGCCACCCTGAGCACGGTTTGAAGGGCGGGGTATAAATAAAATATTATTATTATTACTACCGGTACTACTACTACTACTACTACTATATGTCCCCCACAAGAGGTACTACCCCTCCCACAACAACCCATGGCATAATACTATCAATGTATTTAAAATAGAATAAAAAAATTCCTTCCAGTAGCACCTTACTGACCAACTAAGTTTGTTATTGGTATGAGCTTGCACGTCTTCAGATACGTATCTGAAGAACCTGAAGAAGTGTGCATGCACACGAAAGCTCACACCAATAACAAACCTAGCTGGTCTCTAAGGTGCTACTGGAAGGAATTTTTAAATTTTGTTTCCACTACGGCAGAACAACACGGCTACCTACTTGTATTTAAAATACAGTGGTACCTTGGGTTACATACACTTCAGGTTACATACGCTTCAGGTTACATACTCCGCTAACCCAGAAATAACGCTTCAGGTTAAGAACTTTGCTTCAGGATAAGAACAGAAATCGTGCTCTGGCAGCGCAGTGGCAGCGGGAGGCCCCATTAGCTAAAGTGGTGTTTCAGGTTAAGAACAGTTTCAGGTTTAGAACGGACCTCCGGAACGAATTAAGTACGTAACCAGAAGTACCTGTAGATTAGAAATAAATTTGTGCCTCCAGAAATAACACTAACAGCTTCATCCCATGAATGAATCAATCCTATATAGAATCATAGAATCATAGAGTTGGAAGAGACCCCAAGGGCCATCCAGTCCAACCTCCTGCCAAGCAGGAAACACCATCAAAGCATTCCTGACAGGTGGCTGTCAAGCCTCTGCTTAAAGACCTCCAAAGAAGGAGACTCCACCATAAGGTTGAAGTTTCCATTAAGTACAGTTATACAGGGTGAGTCCTTTAAAAGAGGCCCCGTGGATACAGAGTACACATGTTCCACAGGGCCTCTTTTAAAAGACTCACGCTGTATATTGACATTTAATATCGAGCTTTTCCAGTGCCATACACATTCCCCAGTGGTACGTCCAGGAATCCTTGACCACCTACTCCAAAGGAAAGTGAGAGAGGCCTGTGTAGAGAATTTCCACTGGGATATTCCAGTGTCACAAGATGAACATGAGATCAGGTGGCACATCATAATTCTGAACAATAATTGGGGTGGGTGTTTCAATTTCAGATTCCCTAAATTGAAACCTGTTTTCCTTCTGCATCTCCAGCTCTTCCCATGCAATGCAAGGCTGACAAAGGGAGGTCCAGATCCAAGAACATTTTCCTTCCTGAGCACTCATTCAGCCGTCCCCAAGCACCAATGCTTACCACTATTTCTCTGACAGACCCATACCACAGTCCCTAGAAAAGACTCAGACCTGGGTCTCCCAAGATGGTTACTATGGACCTCCTCAGGTGAAAGGGACTGTGCAGATGTTAATAAACATCTAGAGGTCAAAGGGGTTAAAATGTGACCCAGGAGATGGAGGATTATCATAGAATCATAGAGTTGGAAGAGACCACAAGGGCCATCCAGTCCAACCCCCTGCCAAGCAGGAAACACCATCAAAGCATTCCTGCAAGGCAGAGGATGAAAAATTGCATTAGGAACTCTGAAGCTGAGAAATAGAGGGCAGATTCATGGACAGAGAGCGGCTCCCTTTCCTGTGAGAAACTACTTTCCTTTAAAAGGCTACTCCGCAGCAAACAATTTTCTAAGATCATGCTGTTTTCATAAGGATTATGAAAGGTTGATGATGAATTACTATTATTTAACATTAATCTCATTTTCATTTCCTAAACATGTGGAACATAGGGAGGATGCGGGGGGGGGGGAGTATAAGATGTTGAAATAAGATAATATGTGAATTGTACTTCATGTGTGTCACATTCCTTTGTTCTGTTCCTTAAAACACCTACAGGATTCTATTAACCTGCACTCAAAAGCAGGTGATGGAGAAGAAAGTCAGAATTCTTCAGGGCCTCCTTACCGCAGATCAACAGACTCACATAGGGAAGAAACCATTTAAATGCATGGAGTGTGGAAAGCAGTTCACTTATAGTGGAAATCTAAGAAAACATAAACGAATTCACACAGGGCTTAAACCATTTAAATGTTTGGAGTGTGGAAAGAGCTTCAGTCAGAATGGAAACCTAAGACAACACCAACGAACTCACACAGGGGAGAAACCCTTTAAATGCATGGAATGTGGAAAGAGCTTCGGTGAAAGTGGGACACTTAGAAAACATCAACAGATTCACACAGGGGAGAAACCATTTAAATGTATGGAGTGCGGGAAGAGTTTCATTGAAAGTGGGACACTTAGAAAACACCAGCGGACTCACACAGGGGAGAAACCATTTAAATGTATGGATTGTGGAAAGAGCTTTAGTCAGAAGGGAAACCTTAGAGAACATCAACGGACTCACACCGGGGATAAACCATTTAAATGCATGGATTGTGGGAAAAGCTTTGCGTTTAGTTCAACATTCAGACAACACCAAAGGACTCACACAAGGGAAAAACCTTTGAAATGTGGAAAGATCTTCCTTGATACGGGAAATCTTGGAGAACATCAACAAACTCACACAGGCAGGGAACCATTTAAATGTATGGAATATGGAAAGACCTTCAGTCAGAAAAGAAGCCTTAGACAACATAAACAAACTCACATGGTGAAGAAACCATCCACACAGGGATAAAACCCTTTAAATACAGAGTGTGGACAAATCTTAACTGTTGATGGAACACTGTGAATATATCAATGGACTCAGTGGGACACTTAGAAAACACCAGCGGACTCACACAGGGGAGAAATCATGTCTTTGAGTGTAAAACATGTTTCCCTTAAGAGTTCACTCTTCTTCACATCATTGAACCTAATTAGGGGGGAAACAAATGCTAAATGCATAGAAGTCTATGTAATGTTCTGGTAATTGTATATAAACATGTATGTACATATGTTGTTGTTGTTGTCGTTGTTGTTGTGTTGCTGTTGCTGTTGCTGTTGCTGTTGTTGTTGTTGTAATAATAATAATAATAATAATTTATTATTTATACCCCGCCCATCTGGCCGGGTCTCCCCAGCCACTCTGGGCGGCCTCCAACAAATATCAAAATACAATACAGAGTCACAAATTAAAAACTTCCCTAAACAGGGCTGCCTTTAGGTGTTTTCTGAATGTCAGGTAGTTGTTTATTCCCTTGACTTCTGACGGGAGGGCGTTCCACAGGGCGGGCGCCACTACCGAGAAGGCCCTCTGCCTGGTTCCCTGGAGTTTTGCTTCTCGCAGTGAGGGAACCGCCAGAAGGCCCTCGGCGCTGGATCTCAGTGTCCGGGCTGAATGATGGGGGTGGAGACGCTCCTTCAGGTATACAGGACCGAGGCCGTTGTATTTATTCCCTGCCCATCTGCCTGGGTTCCCCCAGCCAATCTGGGCAGCTTACAGCATATTTAAAACATGTAAAAACAAAATAAAAAAATATTTCCAGTAGCACCTTAGAGACCAACTAAGTTTGTTCTTGGTATGAGCTTTCGTGTGCATGCACACTTCTTCAGTGTATCTGAAGAAGTATCTGAAGAAGTGTGCATGTACACGAAAGCTCATACCAAGAAGAAACTTAGTTGGTCTCTAAGGTGCTACTGGAAAGAATTTTTTATTTTGTTTTGACTATGGCAGACCAACACGGCTACCCACCTGTAATTAAAACATGTAGATAACATCTTACAATAGCAGGTATAATATAAGATGCAATGTAACGTTAGGAAGGGGGAGAGTGTGAATCTGGAGTGCTGGTGGTGAGTGGGATGGGATGAGAGTCAGATGATTGTTGGTCTTTGGTAGAGAAAGTTGGAAGCAGGGCTGGTTAGATTAGTATGATCGGAACAGCTGCGTTACTCCCATTGTCACAACTGCAATAAAGGAACATGGAAGACTCAGAGCATCTTATATACAGAGAGTAATCTTGAAGCCCTCTTAGATTGTTTATATTTCATAAATTAATTGTCTAATAAATAAAACAAGAATATTGGGCAGGGGTCCATCTCACTAGCGCTCTCTTGTAACAGGTTCATGATAATCATGTTTGACTGGTGGAAAGCTGAGAGCTCTGGCCACTTCCCTAGAAGTAGTGTGAGTTCCCTCATGGGTTTTTAGTGGAGGTAAAAGGTAATGGATCCCTGGACGGTTAAGTCCATTTGAATCTGACGATGGGGTGCAGAACTCATCTCTGCTTTCAGGCCGAGGGAGCCGGTGTTTATCCACAGACAGCTTTCCAGGTCATGTGGCCAGGATGCCTAAACCGTGATGGAAGCCAGAGTGCACGGAAATGCCATTTACCTTCCCACCACAGCAGAAGAACGACAGCTGGTGGGGGTCATCCCTGCACCCACCAATACACATATTGGTTAAACCTGGGAATCCCACCCACCCCAAAAAGGGGACGGCTCTCTAACCAGCACCCTGTTCCCTCTGCACACCTTGGGCACTGGACCTGGTGACTGAGGAGATCCCCACGGAAGCCAGAGGGGAAGTCCTAGCAACCTCTTGGGTAAGAGAAGGTTAAGGGGTGATATGATAGCCATGTTCAAATATATAAAAGGATGTCATATAGAGGAGGGAGAAAGGTTGTTTTCTGCTGCTCCAGAGAAGCGGACACGGGGCAATGGATTCAAACTACAAGAAAGAAGATTCCACCTAAACATTAGGAAGAACTTCCTGACAGTGAGAGCTGTTGGACAGTGGAATTTGCTGCCAAGGAGTGTGGTGGAGTCTCCTTCTTTGGAGGTCTTTAAGTGGAGACTTGACAGCCATCTGTCAGGAATGCTTTGATGGTGTTTCCTGCTTGGCAGGGGGTTGGACTGGATGGCCCTTGTGGTCTCTTCCAACTCTATGATTCTATGATTCTAGTTCACACACACAAAATCCACCCCTACAATACCCAAATTAACTTTCTGTCCTGTTCTTGCTCCTCTATGAGAATGTTTCACTCTGCAACAGTCTGTTTATCGGACTGTCTTGCCAGACTGCTGCATGCTCTAGTTATCTCCCGCTTGGACTACTGCAATGCGCTCTACGTGGGGCTACCTTTGAAGGTGACCTGGAAACTACAACTAATCCAGAATGCAGCAGCTTGACTGGTGACTTGGAGCGGCCAAGACCACATAACAACAGCAGTCTTGAAAGACCTACCCTGGCCCCCAGTATGTTTTTGAGCACAATTCAAAGTGTTGGTGCTGAGCTTTAAAACCCTTAAACAGCCTCGGCCGAGTATACCTGAAGGAGCGTCTCCACCCCCATCGTTCAGCCTGGACACTGACGTCCAGCACTGAGGGCCTTCTGGTGGTTCCCTCACTACGAGAAGCGAAGTTACGGGGAACCAGGCAGAGGGCCTTCTCGGTAGTGGCACTCGCCCTGTGGAACGCCCTCCCACCAGATGTCAAAGATGAAACAACTACCTGACATTTAGAAAACATCTGAAGGCAGCCCTGTTTAGGGAAGTTTTTAATGTGTGACATTTTAATCTTTGTTGGAAGCCGCCCAGAGTGGCTGGGGAAACCCAGCCGATGGGCGGGGTACAAATAAAATTATTATTATTATTATTATTATTATTATTATTATTATTATTACAGGGCGCTTTTTCATTGGTTGAGCTGGCAAGGATTTTTCTGCTCTGCCAAGGCTGCCCACTGTGGCACCCCAAGGAGGAATAGACTTTGGTAATATGGAGCCTGAAGGGAGACAAATTTTGAAACCCCCCCCCCCAATATTTCCTATCTCACAATAATTCCATTTGGTACAGTTGTTTTTAAAATAGATCTCCTCAACAGCCCCCCCCCCCGGCATTTCAAGTGCACCATGTCATAGTTGTGGCAACTCATTCACCCGTCTGACTAGGGCCTAACTTTGAGTAGGCACACAAATAAATCATTGTCGTTGGCCTCTCCCTGGACAGTGTGAATGGAGGCCCTGGGCTCTCTCTGGCTCTGTCTAGCAGATTCAGAATGAAATGTCTCAACAACAGTTGTTTTATATTGCTTTTTTTTTACCCTAAGTGCTCAGTGCCGCTCTACAGCTGGGGGGAGGCAGGGGCCAGCTTTTCAGGCCCCCCACCCAGAGTGGCACCCAGGGCAGACTGTCCCCTCCTCCGCCCACTTCCTACACCCCTGTGCCTCCCCACCCACCCCCGGCTACATCCATGGCAAAATGTCGAGCATAAATAATATAAGTGACACTGTTATCATATATTCCATGCATCTACCGAGACTTCTTTCTAGGTGTGTGGCAGCTGTGCCCTGTTACAGTGGTGCCCCGCAAGACGAAATTAATTCGTTCTGCGAGTGCTGTCGTATAGCGAAAATTTAGTCTTGCGAAGCACCAACGGGGGAAGAGCAGTTTGACGGGGGGGGGGAATCGGAATTTTTTCCCGTCTTGCGAGACAGCCTTCCGCTAGCGAATGCCTTTCGTCTAGCGAGGCATTCGTCTAGCGGGGCACCACTGTACTATATTAAATGAGATGTCTCCTAAACTTGCAGAAGAAGAAGAAGAAGAAGAAGAAGAAGAAGAAGAGGAAGAAGAAGAGGAAGAAGAGGAAGAAGAAGAAGAAGAATTTGGATTTGATATCCCGCTTTATCACTACCTGAAGGAGTCTCAAAGCAGCTAACATTCTCCTTTCCCTTCCTCCCGCACAACAAACACTCTGTGAGGTGAGTGGGGCTGAGAGACTTCAAAGAAGTGTGACTAGGCCAAGGTCACCCAGCAGCTGCATGTGGAGGAGAGGAGATGCGAACCCGGTTCACCAGATTATGAGTCTACCGCTCTTCACCACTACACCACACTGGCTCTCCAGTGTGAGAATTCCATGCCCTGCAAGCCTTTTCTGTATATGGCATACCCCAGACCTTACCCCACTATATCCCACTATCAGTCTCCTGTGATGTCACCTTCCACTTCTGAACAGTGGTAGTTCATCAGTTTTGTTGAATTGAACGAAATCATTTAAATTGGGTTTCGGATAAATGTGCAATTAATTGCTGCTGCTGCTGTTAAATTCCCTTGTGCTATTATTCTCTTGCAAACCGCTATCCTGAATAAGGCAATCGGGGCACCCAGGGCGGTGGAAATGTTTTAGGAACCCTTGGCTTGCACCTCCGCACAAAAAAAAAGAAAAGCTACCAGCAGAAGCACAAAATAAGATAAAAGGGTAATTTGCACAGGCGCCACTTTGCTGGTCGCCCCTGCAAGGGTTAAAGCCACGTGATGCAAAGTCCTAGAGAGGCTTCGGGGGGGGAGGGGTTGGGGGAGAATAAGAGGAGGAAATGAGATAAGGTTACGTCACTTCCTTCATCCCTTCACTCCCCTGCCCTCCCCCCTCCCCAACTCAAAGAGAGAGAGACAGAGGCAGAGAGAGGAAGGAAGAGGTGGGAGGTTTCTGGTGAGTTTGCGATGTGAGGGTTTTTTTTTTTGGAAGGGGGGTGGAAGCATTTTGGGGGAAGGACCCGCTTTGCAGGGCGCCTCTCTTCCTTTGCGCGTTTAAACCTTCCACAGAGCTGGAAGGGACCCCCAGGGGTCATCCAGCCCAACCCCCCCCGCAGGACACCCAGGCGAAGAATCCCTGGCATGCGGGCGAAAGAGAGTTAGACCGTTCCTCTCTCAAACAGCTCTTACTTAAACCATCCCTTTATTGGAGAACCAGGAGGACTAGAACCTTATCTTGCGACGGCAGCAGGGTGTGTGTGTGGGGGGGGGGTTTGCTCTAGCTCACTGGCGGAGCAATTCAACTGGTCTGACTAAGTACTGTATAAGTGTGTCCCTATTTTCCTGCTTAAATTCTCCTTTTACTGAGAACCATGAGCACTGGGACATAGTATTTTGGGGAAAGGACCACAGTTTGCTTTGGCATGAAGTGTTGCTTCCTGTGATCCTGTTTAAATTATCCCAGATCAATGAGGACTGGAACCTTTGTTGTTGTTGTTGTTGTTCAGTCGTTCAGTCGTGTCCGACTCTTCGTGACCCCATGGACCAGAGCACGCCAGGCACCCCTATCCTTCACTGCCTCTCGCAGTTTGGCCAAACTCATGTTAGTAGCTTCAAGAACACTGTCCAACCATCTCATCCTCTGTCGTCCCCTTCTCCTTGTGCCCTCCATCTTTCCCAACATCAGGGTCTTTTCTAGGGATTCTTCTCTTCTCATGAGGTGGCCAAAGTACTGGAGCCTCAACTTCAGGATCTGTCCTTCTAGAATCTAGTGAGTACTCAGGGCTGATTTCTTTAAGAATGGATAGGTTTGATCTTCTTGCAGTCCATGGGACTCTCAAGAGTCTCCTCCAGCACCATAATTCAAAAGCATCAATTCTTCGCCCATCAGCCTTCTTTATGGTCCAGCTCTCACTTCCGTACATTACTACTGGGAAAACCATAGCTTTAACTATACAGACCTTTGTTGGCAAGGTGATGTCTCTGCTTTTTAAGATGCTGTCTAGGTTTGTCATTGCTTTTCTCCCAAGAAGCAGGCGTCTTCTAATTTCGTGACTGCTGTCGCCATCTGCAGTGATCATGGAACCCAAGAAAGTGAAATCTCTCACTGCCTCCATTTCTTCCCCTTCTATTTGCCAGGAGGTGATGGGACCAGTGGCCATGATCTTAGGTTTTTTGATGTTGAGCTTCAGACCATATTTTGCGCTCTCCTCTTTCACCCTCATTAAAAGGTTCTTTAATTCCTCCTATGGTGCAACCGTGTTTGTAATCCTTTGTATGGTTCTGGTCACACCTCGCCTCCAAAGGATATCGCAGAGTTGGGAAAGGTTCAGAAAAGGGCAGTGCAAATGTTCAAGGGGATGGAGCGACATAAGGGAAGGTTGCAGCCTTTGGGACTTTTTAGTTTGGAGAAAAGGTGAGTCAGAGGAGACGTGATAGAAGTTTATAAACCGATGAGAAAGTGGAAAAGGAGAAAACGAGTTCTTCCTCTCTCATAACACTAGAACCTGTGGACATCCAATGGAGGTGAATGTTAGGGAGCCAGTGTGGTGTAGTGGTTAAGAACGGTAGACTTGTAATCTGGTGAACCGGGTTCGGGTCTCCGCTCCCCCACATGCAGCTGCTGGGTGATCTTGGGCTAGTCACAGAGTGTTTGTTGAAACAAAATAGAAAATTATTTCCAGTAGCACCTTAGAGACCAACTGAGTTTGTTCTTGGTATGAGCTTTCGTGTGCATGCACACTTCTTCAGATACACTGAAACAGAAGTCACCAGATCCGTAAATATAGTGAGGGAGTGGGGAGGGGTATTACTCAGAAGGGTGGTGGGAATGGGTGATCAGCTGATAGGTGTGGAAAACCTGTTGACGACTCTGTTGCAGGGAAAGGCAAGGGGTGAGATGGCTAAAGATAGCTTTGTTATGTATAATGAGATAAGAATCCAATGTCTTTGTTCAGACCAGGTTTCTCCATGGTTTTAAGTTTGGTGATTAGTTGCAATTCAGCCACTTCTCTTTCCAGTCTATTTCTGAAATTTCTTTGTATTAAGACAGCTACTTTGAGATCTTTTATAGAATGTCCTGGGAGATTGAAGTGTTCTCCTACTGGTTTCTCTGTCTTTGTTGTCAGGGAGGAAGGGAAAGGAGAATGTTAGCCACATTGGGACTCCTTAGGGTGGTGATAAAGCGTGATATCAAATCCAAACTCTTCTCGGGAGATTCGGGACAGATAAAAGGAAGCCCTTTTTCACACAGCACAGAGTTAAACTGCGGAACTTCTAGAAAGGATTGTCAATGGCTACCAGCCACGGTGGCCACGTTCTAATCATAGAACTGTAGAGTTGGAAGGGACCCCAAGGGTCATCTGTTCCAACCCCCTGCAATGCAGAGGGAATATTTATGAGTGAGGGAATACAATAGTACATCGATACATGACACAATCTCTCATTCTTATTTTCTTTTCCAAAGGGAGAATCTTGGACTGACTGCTGAAAGCCTCCTGTTTTGCCTCAAATTCACCTGCTTGGCTGTAGACCAGCAGTGCATTTCCTGCACATGTCTACTCAGAAGTAAGCCCCGCTGATTTCAACAGGAATCCACTCCCAGGTGTCCGCATATAGGACTGCACCCTTTTAGGTCTTTTGAGACTAATCAAGGGCCTCTTCACGCAACCTTTGTCTTTTGGGAATGGAAGGAACTTTGCAGCAAGAGGATTTTTTGGTCTGGAACAGAGCTAAGATGGATCTCAGAGGTAAAATGGGTCTTCCAGGCCCAGCAAGGGAGGGACCAGGAAAAGGCCCTGGCTCATTTTTGGCTGAGAACTCTGGGGAATTCCAAAAAAGAAGAGGGCAGAAGATCCTGGATAAAGAAGCAGTAAGTTCAAACACACTCTGCCGGCGCTTCAGGCATTTCCGCTACCAGGAGGCCGAGGGCCCCCGCGTGGTCTGCAGCCGACTCCACCGTCTCTGCCGTCAGTGGCTGAAGCCAGAAAGGCACACCAAGGCTCAGATGCTGGACCTGGTGATCCTGGAGCAGCTGCTGGCTGTCCTCCCCCCGGAGATGGAGAGCTGGGTCAGGGAGTGTGGGCCAGAGACCAGTTCCCAAGCGGTGGCCCTGGCCGAAGGTTTCCTCCTGAGTCAGGAGGAAGACAGAAAGCAAGAAGAGGATCAGGTGAGAAAGTTGAACACACTGATAGTTCTAGGGAGCTGGGATTGTTCTAGGGTGCTCTAGAGGCCGATTGTTCCGCTGGTCAGACAAGGCCATCTGACTTTGCCTGTGGCAAACCTGCAAGCGGGACACAGGCACAAGAGCCCCCTCCTCCTCTGAGGTTTCCAGCAGCTGGTTTTCAGAAGCCCTGCTGGCTGCAACTGCGGAGGGCAGAGCATGGCCACCATGGATCCACAATGCGCTGGGTGGGATGGGAAGGCCCAGACATTCTGCCTGCTCCATTGATTTCAGCAGGGTTTTGCAGAGACTTAGGGGAGGGAGGCGTGAATCAGTCCCTTGGTCGGTATTGTTTCTCTCAACTCCTCCCCATTTCCCTGCATGAAGAAGAGTTTGGATTTGATATCCCGCTTTTCACTACCCGAAGGAGTGTCAAAGCGGCTAACATTCTCCTTTCCCTTCCTCCCCCACAACAAACACTCTGTGAGGTGAGTGGGGCTGAGAGACTTCAAAGAAGTGTGACTAGCCCAAGGTCACCCAGCAGCTGCATGTGGAGGAGCGGAGACGCGAACCTGGTTCCCCAGATTACGAGTCTACCGCTCTCAACCACTACACCACTGCTGGCTCTCCTTACGTCTGTTTCAGGTGCTGGAAGTGATCGTCGATTCCCCCAAGGCAGAGTTTGGCCTGCCCAGTACCTGTCAGATCCTGTTCTTTGGGGGAATCAACCAAGAGGATCGTCCGTGGAACATGTTACTGGGTAAGGGAGGATCCTTTCTTGGTGGGGGTGCCAAGTTCCCAGGAGAAAGTCCACCTCCCCTTCTCCTCTTGTGGGGGCCTGGAATTCACCCACAGTTCGCTGACATACTACTGCTTTCCACATTCTGTCTCCACCACCTCTTCACAGGGAACGGGATGACATCACCGCCACCCCCTGAAATGTCTCTTAACGGCAGAGCAGAACCTGTGCAGCTGGCTCAGGTAAGGAAAGGATCATTGAAAAATATTTGCAAGGCAGGGAGAGACTGATTGATACCAAAACTCTGTGTGTGTCCATGTCCGTGTCTATGTGGGACTTATTAGAGGAGTGGCCATCTTTACCTGCCCAGGTGAGAGCTGGAGAAAGGGACTTGAGTGAGGAGACGCCAGCCTTCACCAACCTGAAGGGGAGTAGTAGCAGTAGTAGTAGTAGTAGTAGTAGTAGTAATAATAATAATAATAATAATAATAATAATAATAATATTTATACCCTGCCCATCTGGCTGGGTTTCCCCAGCCACTCTGGGCAGCTCCCAACAGAACATTAAAGACACGATAAAACATCAAACATTAAAAACTTCCCTAAACAGTTTGATCTTTTTGCAGTCCATGGGATTCTTCAGTGATCAGCCTTCTTTATGGTCCAGCTCTCACTTCCATACATTACTACTGGGAAAACCATAGCTTTAACTATACGGACCTTTGTCGGCAAGGTGATGTCTCTGCTTTTGAAGATGCTGTCTAGGTTTGTCATTGCTTTCCTCCCAAGAAGCAGGCGTCTTCTAATTTCATGACTGCTGTCACCATCTGCAGTGATCATGGAGCCCAAGAAAGTAAAATCTCTCACTGCCTCCATTTCTTCCCCTTCTATTTGCCAGGAGGTGATGGGACCAGTGGCCATGATCTTAGGTTTTTTGATGTTGAGCTTCAGACCATATCTAAAACAGGAATAAATGTCACAGACCCAGAGAACCTACTTTGCTCCAGACATGTCCACCAAACAGAAGCTAAAATCTCTATTCATTTTCTCATTTTTGCTTTATTTATATGCTAATGTGTTTTTGCTTATTGTCACTGGAATGTTTGCTAATTTTAAGTGCTGTTGTTATCTGACATCTGAAGGCAACCCTGTTTAGGGGAGTTTTTAATGTTTGATGTTTTATCATGTTTTTATTATTTTGTTGGGAGCCACCCAGTGTGACTGGGGAAACCCAGCCAGATGGGGTATAAATAAATTATTATTATTATTAATGAACTGCTTTGACACCAGCATTTATTGTTGGAAAAGCAGAATACTTTTTAAAATACAGTGGTGCCCCGCTAGACGAATGCCTCGCTAGACGAAAAACTCGCTAGACAAATGGCATTCTCTAGCGGAAGGCAGCCCCGCAAGACGAAAAAGTCAATGGGGCTGCCTCGCAAGACGAAATTTTTTTTTCTCGCCGCGGAAACCTCCCCACGCCATTGCCGCTTCGCTAGACGAAAAATTCGCTCTACGAAGACACTCATAGAACGAATTAATTTCGTCTAGTGGGGCACCACTGTATTATATTAAATCACCCCTGCAGGGAAATTACCTTCCCCTGCACACATCAAACATCTCTCTCTGCATTTGGGAGTGAAGAACAACCATTCTCCTTTGACTTGCCTGTTAACAGGGGAACACCATGTTCTTCTTTCTCCTCCTCCTCCTCCTCCTCCTCCTCCTCCTCCTCCTCCTCTTCTTCCAGGGTCCCCTGTCCTTTGAGGAGGTGGCTGTGTGTTTCACCGAGGATGAGTGGTCTCTGCTGGATCCAGGCCAAAGAACATTGTACAGAGAAGTCATGCTGGAGAATTCCCGGAACGTGGCCTTGCTGGGTAAAGGATTTCATATTATTATTTTACTTTAGCAGTTTCTATATTGCCTTAAGTGCATAAGTCTATAATCTGTGTACAAGAAATGCGGTTCAAGGAAGATTCAAATCATTAGTTAAAATGGTGAATTAAGAATTCACTTAAAGGATCAATCTTTGCTCTGAGTTTAAGTAGCTGGGGAAGAACATAAGGAAAGGCTGCTGGATCTGGCCAATGGTCCATCTAGTTCAGCATCTTGTTCTAGCAGTGGCCAACAAGATGCCTGTGGGAACCTCATAAGCAGGACCTGAGTCCAAGAGCGCTCTCTCTCGCCCTCTGCTGTTTCCAGCAACTAGTCCTTAGAAGAAGCGGCATCATGGCAAGTAGCCATTGATAGCCTTTACCTCCATAAAGCCATCCATGTTGATGGGCATCACTGCCTCCTGCGGGAACAAGCTCCATAGTTCATCTATGTGTTGCGTGAAGATGTACTTATCATTTTATTAAAGCAATAACTTCAGTTTAAAGAGATAACTTTATTAAATAATAAAGAAGGGAGCACAGTCTAGGAACCCACTTCTGTTGAATTATACACAACACCTCTAAGGGCAGATCCACTGAAAATGTGCATTAAAAACACACATTCAAAGCACATGACTTCCCTCGAATCCTGAGAACAGTTGTTCCATTCTGACAGAGTTACAGTTGCCAGCACCCTTGATAAACTGCGGTTCCCAGGATTCACTTGAGGAAGCTTGAATGTTGGAAAGGACCACAAGGGTCATCTAGTCCAACCCCCAGCAGTGCAGGAATCTCAGCCAAAGCATCCATGAGGACCATGACAGATGGCCATCCAACTTCTACTTAAGAACCTCCAAGGAAGGAGAGCCCACCACCTCCTGAGGGAAACCGTTCCACAGTCAAACCACTCCTCCTGTCAGAAAGTTCTTCCTGAGGTTTAGCCGGAATCTCCTTTCTAGTACAGTGGTGCCTCGCAAGACGAAATTAATTCGTTCTGCGAGTGCCGTCGTCTAGCGAAAATTTTGTCTTGCGAAGCATGGACGGGGGAAGCCTGGTTTGACGGGGGGAAAAGTGAAAAATTTTCGTCTTGCGCGTTGCGCCCATAGGGAAATTCGTCTTGCGAGTCACCCTTTCGTTAGCGAATGCCTTTCGTCTAGCGAGTTTTTCGTCTAGCAAGGCATTCGTCTTGCGAGGTACCACTGTACCTTGAATCCATTGGTAGGGATAAACTTGATGTGCCTTGAGTAAACCACATATGTGCAGCCTCTTCTCTATGAGAGTGGATTTGGTTTTATGGAAAGCTTTCTGCCCTTTCTAACCAGGCTCCTCTCCTTTATTCCAGAAGGTGATGGGTGGCCCAGCAAGGATGAGGAGGGACCACCCGGAGACTCGTCGGAAAGGAGCAAGTATCAAGAGACAGAAGAAGAAATCAGAAATCATGAAGGGCCAAAAAATCAGGAGGGGAATCAGCTGGAGGTGTGGATGGACGAATCAGTTACTTGGCAGGGCAGCAGCTTCCCCAAAGTTCCTATTCAGCAAGAAAAGCAGAAAGGTGCAAAGAGGAACGTCTGCCCGGTGTGCGGGAAAGGGTTCAGTCACAAATCGGACCTTAACGTTCACTGGCGAATCCACACAGGAGAGAAGCCGTTCAAATGCCCGGAATGCGGCAAGAGCTTCACCCAGCGCGCAAACCTTGCGTCGCATCAAAGAATCCACACGGGGGAGAGGCCGTACAAATGCGCCGAGTGCGGAAAGGGCTTCTACGACAAATCGAGCCTCGCTATCCACCAAAGAATCCACACGGGGGAGAAGCCGTATCAGTGCTTGGTGTGTGGAAAGAGCTTCCACCAGAGCTTTGGCCTCACCTCTCACCAGAGGATCCACACAGGGGAGAAGCCCTACGTCTGCTCGTACTGCGGGAAGGGCTTCTACGACAAGCCGCACCTCACCAGGCACCAAAGAGTCCACACCGGGGAGAAGCCATACAAATGCCTGGTGTGCGGGAAGAGCTTCAGCCAGATCACGAGCTACACATCCCACCAGAGAATCCACACAGGGGAGAGGCCCTTCATGTGCTCGCACTGCGGGAAGAGCTTCTACGACAAATCCAACCTCCTCACCCACCAAAGAATCCACACTGGGGAGAAGCGGTACAAGTGCCTGGAGTGCGGGAAGAGCTTCAGTCAGAAGAAGAACCTGACTTGCCACCAGAGCATCCACACCGGGGAGAAACCTTACCAGTGCCTGGAGTGCGGGAAGTACTTTCGCCAGCACACGGACCTCACTTCCCATCAGAGAATCCACACGGGGGAGAAGCCGTACCAGTGCCTGGAATGCGGGAAGAGGTTCTATAGGAAAGCCGATCTAAACAGGCACCAGAGGATTCATGTCGGGGCGGGGAACCCCATAATTTCCTGGAACGTTGAAATGCCTTCGGAGGGGGTGTCGGTCTTGCGGCCTATCAGAGAATTCACCCAGCAAAGCCAGTACGTCACCCCTGAGATGCTGCTGAATCACCCCTTGTTAGTCATTGATGAATCCACATAGCAGAGGCTCCTCCTAGTTCCCCCAAATAAATATTTAGGGTGTGGAAAAGGAGCAAGTTATATAAATATGCAGACTTTCTTAAACAAACCAAACATCAATGCAGACACAGACTGATGCTGGTAGCTGTCACCCTCCCTTCTAGAAAAAAAAGAGTAGGCCCCACATTTATTTACTTGGGTATATTATAGCCTATGGCATCCTTCAAGTGATTTTGGACTACAGCACCCATCAGCTGCACACTAGTACGGCCATTGCAGTCCAAAAACCTCTGAGGGAGGCTGCTATAATGCATGTTTTTACGCCTTACTGGGCCCTGTTATTATTTCTTGACCGGTTTGCATGAAGCTTCCTTCTATTTCCCCTGTGCCTTAGTTTTTTTTTAATTAAAAAATATGATTATGATTAATATATATATACATTTGATGAAAACTATTTCTCTCCATTGGCCTGGGATTCCGACTGTGCCCTGCCTTTTGTAGTCAACGCACATTAAAACACGTTTAGCTAATTTTAGAGTCGCTGCTTCCTTGTTTGGGTTTGATTCTTGTGGGATGTCTGGACGTTCCATATCCATTCCCGCTTTCCAGACACTGGAAGCAGTGCCTGAGTACAGATGTACATCAAACAGAAGGTTGCAGGATGTGGGTTTGATGCTACAGCCATCGATAATGCCAAAAATGGGAGGCTATAGGCAAATCCAACCCTGGCCTAGGCTACACCAGACAGGGTGGCCTACAATCCATGGAATCATAGAGTACATAGGTAAAGGGACCCCTGAACGTTAGGTCCAGTCGCGGACAACTCTGGGGTTGCGGCGCTCATCTGGCTTTACTGGCTGAGGGAGCCGGTGTACAGCTTCCGGGTCATGTGGCCAGCATGACTAAGCCGCTTCTGGTGAACCAGAGCAGTGCACGGAAACGCCATTTACCTTCCCGCCGGAGCGGTACCTATTTATCTACTTGCACTTTTGACGTGCTTTCAAACTGCTAGGTGGGCAGGAGCAGGGACCGAGCAACGAGAGCTCACCCCGTTGTGGGGATTCGAACCGCCGACCTTCTGATTGGCAAGCCCTAGGCTCTGTGGTTTAACCCACAGCGCCACCTGCGTCCCTCATAGAGTACATAGGGCACATCTAGTCCAACCCCCTGTAATGCAGGGATTGAAGAATCTCTGACAGGTGGCTATCTAACCTCCATTTAAAAACCTCCGAGGAAGAAGAGTCCACCACCTTCTGAGGGAGTCCTCCAAGCTCTCCAAAGTCCCAGGAAGACTTGGTGAAATTATTTGTGAGAATTGACTAGAATGGGTAAAGAGGTGTGGTTTTTTTTGACAACATCTCCCTCACTCACAGGGGGGGGGGTGTCCATCTAGAAGGGCCCTTCATAATGTGAAAGGTCTCAAACTCCACATTCTGAGGAAGAATTACTTCACTGGCTCTGTGTTGCAGTCAGGTCTGGCATATGGGGACAAACTTCAGGGGCCTACAGCCCACAAGGCCTTCCAATGACCACCCAGAGAGCCAGTGTGGTGTAGTGGTTAAGAGTGGTAGACTCGTAATGTGGTGAACCGGGTTCGATTCCCCGCTCTTCCACATGCAGCTGCTGGGTGACCTTGGGCTAGTCCCACTTCTCTGAAGTCTCTCAGCCCCACTTTATCACTACCCGAAGGAGTCTCAAAGTGGCTCACGTTCTCCTTTCCCTTCCTCCCCCACAACAAACACTCTGTGAGGTGAGTGTTTGTTGTGGGGGAGGAAGGGAAAGGAGAACGTGAGCCACTTTGAGACTCCTTCGGGTAGTGATAAAGTGGGATATCAAATCCAAACTCCTCTTCTTTTTCTGTGTGGAAAACTGTCCTCTCAACTATCACCACACAAAGGTTTCCCACCTTTTAATAAACCCTGCTGGATCAGGCCAGTGGCCCATCTGGTCCAGCATCCTTTTCCTCACGGTGGCCAAATCTATTACACCCAACTAACACTGGCGAGAATGAACCATTCACTAAGACTGTTTTTTAAAGGCACGTTAATGCCATCAGGAGGATACTGATACTGACATGGCGGCTTTTGATGTGCTCAGTGACAGTTTCTGTGGCCTCGACTCAATGGCAGTTGCTGACACCATCCTCTAAAAGGCAAATTTACCTCAGGCCAAAGACCCTAAACCTCCATCTTGGCCATATATGCTCACAACCCAGTTTAGCTACTGGGGACAATCAGCCTCTGGCCATAGGTGCCAACTCCCTGGGTGCGCGATCACCTACAAAATTCCCCATGAAGGGGCTGGGCACCCACAAATTTCGTTGCCAGGGCCATGAACGTTGCATGGCAACTACAGCCCCGGGCCAAGCTGATGCTCCTGCCTCTGACCGCCCCCCAAAGCTCCTCCGGTTGTACTTCTGGCTGCTTGGCCAGCTTAGCCAATCTCTGAAAAACCTGCTTTTTTTGAAATCTTTAAGTTAAGGCTTTCCTGGCCCCAATGGCAGCTTCATATCCAGCCCTCAGCTTCCTCTCAGCTCTTTGCCTCACACCTTCCCTCACCAACTGACATTCCCAACTGCCACTATTTCTGCCAGCTGTCAGTCAACTCCCTTTTCTTTGCTGGCCAATCAGAGTCTTGTCACATTCCGTCCCAGACCAATCAGCATCAACGTGACTGCCGATCAACTGATTATCCCTATATCATCTATGGGCCCTATCATTTCTTGAAACTTTAGCTTTCTTGCAGTTCACAGCCAGCTGTTCTCTTTGGCAGTATCCTGAGAATGCCCTCATCCCATCTTTTTAGGCCTACTTTTGTTTGGGATAGAAGTACCGCACCTTCTATAGAGATGGCTTTTGTGGCCAATTTCTAGGCATGATACTCTGGGGATGTTAAACTCTGGACAATATCATTTATACATAAATAAAACAGTGCAGAAGCTAGGATACAACCTTGCTTAACTCCCTTTGTGGCTGGTACAGATCCTGTGAGCTGCTCATTTGTAGAGCTTTCAGCACAGTGTTTTTATATAGACGTTTAATCAATGACAAAATAAAATAAAAAATTCCTTCCAGTAGCACCTTAGAGACCAACTAAGTTTGTTCTTGGTATGAGCTTTCGTGCACACGAAAGCTCATACCAAGAACAAACTTAGTTGGTCTCTAAGGTGCTACTGGAAGGAATTTTTTATTTTATTTTGTTTTGACTATGGCAGACCAACACGGCTACCTACCTGTAACTAATCAATGACAATAATCTTTTATCTATACTTGAAGAGTTCAACTTATCCCACAGTTTTACTCCAGAGATAGAATCGAATGCAGCTTTCAGATCAATTAAAGCTGTATATAGCGCACCACCTGGTTTCTTAACATACTTATCTGTAAAATGGGCTAGTACAAAGCAATGATCTATAGTGGATCTGCCTTACCTAGTTCCTGCTTGCTCTTCGGGAAGAATAGCTCCATCAGGTTATCCAATCAACTAGCTTATTATAAAGATGCTTTGCATATATTTTGCTAGTATCCTTCTTGAACTGTGGTGCCCAGAACTGGACACAGTATTCCAGGTGAGGTCTGACCAGAACTTGGTCGAGTTCAGGATCCAAAATTAGCTGTGATCCCGGCCCTGCTGGGGGTCTGGACTAGATGACCGCTTTGTGTCCCCTTCTAACTCCCCGAATATTTGATTCTATGAAAATGGCACCGTGGGCTGCACCTGATTCCTGCGACTTGGCAGAAGGGCAAAACTGTTCCAAGGGCTGTTCTCCATCCCCCGCAAACTACAGATATACAAGTTACAAGAAAGGAGATGCCACCGAAACGTCAGGAGGAGCTTTCTGCCAGTAAGAGCTGTTCAAGGGTGGAACAGACTCCTTCGGAAGGCGGTGGACTCTCCTTCATTAGAGGTTTTTTAAGAACAGAGTTAGGGTTGCCAGGTGTCCACTATTTGAGTGGACAGTCCACTTTTTTCACATTATGTTCACTCTTTCCCCCCCACAAAATAGTGGGCAATTTTTTTATTCAAAAGCTTTATGATGAAATGGTATTTTAATACGTGTTAAAATGTTTGTAAGAAAATGTATAATTTAATTTAATTTAACCACCCCCACCCCCGCTTGTCCGCTATTTTTTGGAAGCAGACCTGGCAACCCTAAAAAACAGAGTTGGCTGTCCATCTGTCTGGGGTTCTTTAACGGTGACACCTGCATTGCAGGGGGTTGGACTAGATGACCCTCGGGTGTCCCTTCCAACTCTACCATTCACAACCAAGAGCCCTCCTTCCACCTCCCTCTCTGCTCCCTTGCCAGGGCTGAACTCTTCCTCCCTCTCTTTGATTTCTGACCGCAGCCATGTCCACACCGTATACTCATTTTAGGATGGCAGAGCCCCCTTCTGCTTGCTTCACTTGCGTACTGGGCAGACAGAGCCTGCTCAGGACTTTACGCGCCCAGGACCTTCAGCACCCGTCATCTGAAATCTTGGGAGAGCTGCTGCTGCCGGTCAGTGCAGGCAATAGGACTACTCAGCATAAGGCAGCTTCCTAGGCTCCAGCCTCCCACATGGCTGCCCTGTCCTTCACAGGAGACTTTTAAGCAGAGGTTGGCTGGGTCGCCTGTCATGTATGATCTAGCTGTGTGATCTCTGCATCACAGGGGGCTGGGCTGGATGACCCCTGGGGGTCCCACGCAACTGATTCCATTATCTCCCTTTGCTTTTTCCCTTTGCCTTTTCGGTAGTGGCGCCCGCCCTGTGGAACGCCCTTCCATCAGATGTCAAAGAAATAAGCAGCTATCCTATTTTTAAGAGGCATCTGAAGGCAGCCCTGTTTAGGGACGTTTTTTAATATCTAACGCTGTATTGTTTTAACATTTGTTTGGGAGCCGCCCAGAGTGGCTGGGGAAGCCCAGCCAAATGGGCGGGGTACAAATAATAAATTATTATTATTATTATTATTTGCCTTGAGAAACCCCTACAAGCACTGCAGGATTTCCTGAAAATCGCACCCCCTCTCTCCCTTTCCCACCAAGATGTGGGAGGAGGAAGTGACTATTCCCAGGGATCTCTCTAGGGCTGCGAGCAATTGATTTTAACCCTTGGAGGGCGTGCATTCCCTTTGCAAAAAAAAGGGGGGGAAAGCCACTGAGAAAAGGGAGGCCGGATGCCTAGAGAGGCAGCCGTGGGGGGAGGAGGAGGAGGAGGAGGAGAGGAGCAGCTGAGCTTTGCAAGATTCAATTCTTCTCCTCTCTCCGCTTTGCATGTGGGAAAGAAAGAACAGATCTTCCCAGGGCTGGCATCCCTGGATGAGGTGAGTGACAGCTGCTCTCTCCCCATCCCGCTTCCCCACAACTTGGGCTGCCTGGAGGGGCGTCCCGGGGGCCAGGGAGGGCTGCATGTAAAAGGGAGGTGGGGTTTGGATGCAAAGATCTGAACAGTGAATGGAGGCTAAAGAAAGGCAAGCAAGGTCAAAAGCATATAAAAATATTCGAAGCATTTATACAGATACTCAAAGCATTAGTGCAGGTGTCTTTTCGATAGTCTCCAATATGACCGGGCTCAAAATAACTCAGTTTAAGAAGAAGACCAAGCCGGCTTCATCCTTTAATCTGTTTTCATCTCTCTTTTTTAGACGGGCTGTAAATCTCAATTTTTATGTGAGTTCGCTCTTTCCCTTAAGCAAAACAATGTGAGCCTGTGGCAAAGATTAAGCAGATTTACCTATCTTTTCTTTCCCTTACTGATATGTTTTGTGACCCCCTCCCCACACTTTCAGAGTTATGGGTACAAGTTCTGCAAGATGAGAGTTTTATATGGCATTACAGGTAGGTAGCCGTGTTGGTCTGCCATAGTCAAAACAAAACAAAATAAAATAAATTCCTTCCAGTAGCACCTTAGAGACCAACTAAGTTTGTTCTTGGTATGAGCTTTCGTGTGCATGCACACTTCTTCAGATATGGCGTTAGTTTTGCTGATAGAATTCTGCCTATCACTCTCGATCCTGTGCTCCCAAGCCCTTGCAGGCTTCTCCACTGAATCACGCCCCCCACCTGCTATTCTGCCTTCCCTTATTTCTGCTTTAAAAATCCAAATACTGTACAGTACTTCACAACACCAAGCGCTCTGAGCTCTTCAGGAACTGAATTGTCTGCCTCTTTCATTTTCCAGTTAACTGTTTACTGATGTCTGTAGGTATTAATTACAATAACAATTGTATACCACGCTTTATCCAAAGATCTCAGGGCATAAAACACAACCCCATATATACCGTATTTTTCGCTCCATAGGGCACACCGGACCATAGGGCGCACCTCGTTTTTAGAGGAGGAAACAAGAAAAAAAAATATTTTTCTGGTTTTCCTCTTCTAAAAGCCCTGTTATTTTGAGGATCAGCTAAAAGTTTTGCAGCTTTTTTGCAAAGGGAAAAGCCCTGTTTTTTTTTTTTTTTTAGAATCAGCTAAAAGTTTTGCAGCTTTTTTTGCAAAGGGGGAAAAGCAAAGAGGAAAAGCCCCATTTTTATGGGGTTCAACTCACATTTCTGCAGTTTCTAAAGGAAAGGGAGCCTTCTCTACAGTTTCCAGACAAATAATCTAATCAGCCAGTCACATGTTGCTGGGGAAACAAACAACCTCCCTCTGCAGCACATTCAACAATGGAGGGCGGGGCTGAAAGGGAGACGGGACTCTTATCTCTCTCCCGATCTCTTGCTGATCAGCTGCTGAGCGGGGTCCTTTCAACACCCCCTTTTTCTGTCTGTAAAATAAAAAGCATGATCCTCTTTTGGCCCCTGGGCAATTCAGCTCCAGGGAACACCATTCGCTCCATAAGACGCACAGATATTTCCCCTTACTTTTTAGGAGGAAAAAAGTGTGTCTTATGGAGCGAAAAATACAGTGTGTGTATATATATATATATATAGAGAGAGAGAGAGAGAGAGAGAGAGAGAGAGAGAGAACAGAACAGGTCCATTAACAGAGTGTTAATGAGCCCAAAGCCTGGTCGTAGAGAAAAGTTTTGCCTGGTGCCTAAATATGTATAGTGAAGGCACCAGCCGAACCTCCTTGAGGAGAGCATTCCACAGATGGGGAGCCACTGCAGAAAAGGCCCTTTCTCGTGTTGCCACCCTCTGGACCTCTCGAGGAGGAGGCACATGAAGAAGGGCCTCAGGTGGTTATATTAGTGTCCAGGCCAGTTCACAGGAGGAGAGTCGGTCCTTGAGGCATTGTACTCCCGCAGGGGCGTCGGTGGGGGGCGGGGCGGTGGGGGCGGTACGCCCTGGGTGACAGGGGAGGGTGGGGTGACAAGCAGCGGCCCCTCCCGCCACTCCCACGCGCTGCCGCTCCCTCTGTCACCCTGGGAGCGGCAGCGCACGGCCCAACGACGGAGTGCGCCTGCGCGACATTTCGCGCAGGCGCACTCCGCCATCAGACCGCCGCTTCCACGGCCTCCTTTTGAGCCGCAGAGTGAAAAGGTGGCTCATGGGGCTGCCGTGCGTGATCGGTAGCTCCCCACCGATCGCGTTCGGCAGCCCCACAAGCCACCTTTTCGCTCTGCGGCTTAAAAGGGGGCTGCGGAAGCGGCGGCGGCACTCCGTCATGACGTCACAATGCCCCCCCCCGGGCGTTTCCTTTTGCCGCCCCGGATAGCGCGGAGCCTTCCTCCGCCACTGTACTCCCGAGCCATTTAAGGCTTTGTAAGTCAAAACCTGCACTTGGAATTGGGCCTGGAAACTAACCGGTAGCCAGTGCAGTCGGACCAGGATCGGTGTAATAAACTCAAACCGTCTTGCTCCGGTGAGCAAGCTGGACGCTGAATTTTGCACCAGCTGAAGTTTCCAAACCGCCTTCAGAGGCAGCCCTACATATAACGCATTGCAGTAATCTAACCTTGAGGTTACCAGAGCATAGACAACAGTAGTTAGGCTATCCCTGTCCAGATAGCTGGGCCACCAGCCAAAGATGATGGAAGGCACTCCAAGGCCACTGAGGCCACCTGAGCCTCGAGCGACAGCAAAGGATCCAGGAAGACCCCCCCAAACTACCAACCTGCTCCTTCAGAGGGAGGGTAACCCCATCAAGAGCAGGTAACCTCCCACACATCCGGTTCAAGTATCACCCACTAACAATGCCTCGATCTTTTCTGGATTGAAGTTTGGTTTGTTGGCTCTCTTCCAGTCCCAATACCAAGGCGAGACGTCGGTGAAATCAGCATACTGCTCACAGCGTACTCCAAACCTCCGGATGACCCCACTCAGTGGTTTCACGTAGATAATAAATAGCACAGAGGATAGGTGTTGAATTTTACAACTTTGTTGATTCATGCCTGTATTCCCTTTATGCGGTCGTTAAATACGGTTCCAATGATGTATGTGCTAAGCTGGGGCGTTTGGGCAAATGACAACTTATGAATGTTCTTGTTCTTCAAGTCTTCTTGGAAGCTCATCTGCTGCAGAGAACAAAGATGGAAGAACAAGGCTTAGCTGGACTTGAGGCAGGAAAAGGACCCCATTTAACCCAAACTGGGAGCAGTGGGGACTTCTGGGAAAGGGCACAACAGAAGACCCTCGATGAGGACAATGGCAACCCAGACGCTAAGCGCCAGCGCTTCAGGGAGTTTGGCTACCGGGAGGCTGAGGGTCCCCGAGAGGTTTGCAGCCGACTCCACAGTCTCTGCCGTCGGTGGCTGAAGCCGGAAAGGCACACGAAGGCCCAGATGCTGGACCTGGTGGTCCTGGAGCAGTTCCTGGCTGTCCTCCCCCCGGAGATGGAGAGCTGGGTCAGGGAGTGCGGAGCCCAGACCAGTTCCCAGGCGGTGGCCCTGGCGGAAGGTCTCATCCTGAGCCAGGCGGAGAGGAAGAAGCAGGGAGAGGAGAAACAGGTGAGAGTTGTTTAATCCTTGCAGGGCCAAAAAGTGGTGTCAGGCTTGAGGAATTCTCTCAAGATATCCAGTGTGGTGTAGTGGTTAAGAGCGGTGGACTCGTAATCTGGTGAACCTGGTTCGCGTCTCCACTCCTCCACATGCAGCTGCTGGGTGACCTTGGGCTAGTCCCACTTCTCTGAAGTCTCTCAGCCCCACTCACCTCACAGAGTGTTTGTTGTGGGGGAGGAAGGGAAAGGAGAATGTGAGCCGCTTTGAGACTCCTTCGGGTAGTGATAAAGCGGGATATCAAATCCAAACTCTTCTTCTTCTTCTTCTCTCCCTCCCCCGATGGCAGCTAGAAGAAGGGAGGAAACAAAAAGAGTTTATTCAGTCATCATAGTGAGAGACAAAGAAATTCAGTCATTCCTCAATAATGGCATTGCTCACACTGAGCTCCTCCCTCCCTTTCTAGCAACAGCATCTGTTTCTACGATGACTGCCGTGCTCAACTGTTTCTGCGACCTTTGTTCTTGCGCTCTTAACGAACGCCGAGTTCTAGGGGATAGGGATGTTGTCCAGTGACAACGTGTCAGCTGGCTCTGCCACCCCTCCCACTTCTCCTATCACCTCCCAACTCGTTTGTTCGTCTGCCTCTGTGCTGCGATCCTCCTCGAAACCCTGCTGCAATTCAATGCTGCCATCTTCTCTGGAAGCTACAGGAGAAGGGGTGGGTGATCTCCACCATTCCTCCTCCTCTTCAGTCCATTCCCTGAGAGGTGGATGGCATGATCCGTAGGATTCTGAAATCCACACCTTTTGCCCTCCCTTTACCTGCCTCCTTCCTCTTCTGATGCCTCGCCCTTCTTCTTCTTTCAGGTGGAGGGGTGGAGAGAAGTGGCGAGAGCTCCTCTCAAGGCAGAGGAGGACACCCTGGGCCCCATGCAGAGGCCACAGTTCAGGTGGATTGTGCTGGAGGGTGACGGAGGAGCTGCCTCGCCAGGTGAGGGTCCACAGGTGATCTTGAATCTCTCAGATGTGCCAATTGCTCTCCGTGTTCCCCTGGAACTGGGGGCCAGGGCAGAAACATTTGACTCCCGTCTCCTCCCACAGTTCATGAAGACGTGCTCATCTACAAAAGCTTCCACTCAAGGAGATGGACTGGAGCTTAAAAACAAACAAACAAAAACTTATTTAGCTCCAATCCATCGCTTTGAATGGAAGCAAAGCTGTGATGTGAGGAGGGAGGGTTGTTGTTGTTGTGTTTCTTCCATGGCTTTGGTTTCTTGTAGAGCAGATCCTCCTGGGGGGAGCCCCTAGGATGGTTGGACAGTGCCTTGTCCGCCTCCTTCCGGCAACTCCTGCAGCCAAGCTGGTGCCCAAAGTCTTGCTGTGCTTTCGTTTGGACCACTACACACACTGCCCAGGCTTGCGTCTTGCAGACGTCACTTCATTGTCTCTCAAATCTGTGTAATCTTCAGAAGAAGGCTAGCAATGGCCATTTGGGGCCTTTGCTACTAAGGTCCAGGGCCTCGGATGGGCAGCTAACGGGGTCAACAATCATCCCATCGTTTTTGTGTCCCTCCCAGGCGGCGAAATGACCCTGGAGCGTCCTTCCAGCCCTTCTCCTCTTTGGGATGGAGCAGAAGCGGTTCTTACCAAGCCCCTGGATCAGGTAAGAGGAGAACGGTTCGAGAGATTGGGTGTCTCTGGGTTCCCCTTTTGGTCCTTCCACACCTGCCCAATAGGAAGCCTTTGTGTCCAAATGCTGTCACCTGTGTGCAAATACGTTCTTCTTTCTTCTTTCAGAGCCCAGTGATCTTTGAGGAGGTGGCCGTGCATTTCACGGAGGAGGAGTGGGCACTGTTGGATCTGGGCCAGAGAGCTCTGCACTGGGAAGTCATGGAGGAGATTTGTGGGAATCTGAGCTCTCTGGGTAAGGGTTACTCTCTGCTCCCTTCTGGTGTTTGGGGCAAACCTGTGTAGGGTAATAGTGGGGGAGGGTCCACACACACACCCCTCACTCTGAGATGATTTGGCACTACACAAAAAAAACCCTTCACCACCTGTGAAGCCATGAGCATGTGAAACCATGCCTGTTTCGTTAACCCCCTTTATTTCTGCCACAGATAACATTTTTTTTGGGAATTCTCCAGCCCTAGCATAGCCAAGCATAAGGAATGTTTGAAGATGAGGTGAGGTGGTGGACTCTCGTTCTTTGGAGGCTTTTAAACAGCGGTTGGGTGGCCGCCTCTCAGGGGCTTTTTAGTTGTAAATAAGGTGTTTTACAACATGACCCTTGGAGCCCCTCTACAGTGTATAGCTCGTCTTCGTTTATTTGTTTCTTTATTACAACGACAAGAATGGCTTCTATACTGCTGCTCCCACGGTACTGAACTAGTCCTGCTTCACATCCAACTCAAACTAAACACAAACTTGCAGGGTGTCAGGCGTGGAGAGAGCCAGTGTGGTGTAGTGGTTAAGAGCGGTAGACTCGTAATCTGGTGAACCGGGTTTGCGTCCCCGCTCCTCCACATGCAGCTGCTGGGTGACCTTGGGCTAGTCACACTTCTCTGAAGTCTCTCAGCCCCACTCACCTCACAGAGTGTTTGTTGTGGGGGAGGAAGGGAAAGGAGAATGTTAGCCGCTTTGAGACTCCTTCGGGTAGTGATAAAGCGGGATATCAAATCCAAACTCCTCCTCCTCTTCTTCTTCTTCCTCTCCCTTCGGTAACTTCACAGATAAGAATCAACGAGCAGTTGATATTCCTTTTATTACAGCATCACGTTGCAAGCACAAAACACACATCTCTCCACAGTTGTCTAGTCTGACTCCTCCCTTCCACTTCCCCAGCAACATCCTGAGCACCAACGGGAAGTTCCTCCCCCTCTCTGCCTTCTCTGATATGATTGCACCTCCTAGATTTTGGGGAGGGGGGTCCCCCCAATCCTCAATGGCATCTCTAGGTAGACCTGGGAGAGATCCTGGTCTGAGCTAGGTGGACCAAGAGACGGAGGCAGCTTTTTTGTGTTCCTGTGCCTTCAGAAGGTGTCTGAAGCTCATCAGGACTAGCACCAACAGAATCTGGGGAAGGGCCATAGCTCAAGGATAGAGCTTCTGCTTTCCAGACGGAAAGTCCCAGGTTTGATCCCCAGCACCTCCAGGTAGGCTGGGTGGGTCTGCTGCCTGAAACCCTAGAGAGCTGCTGGTTGTGGACCAATGTGCCCACTCAGTATAAGGCACCTTCCTATTTTCAGGATCTGTGCATTGAATGCATTCTTCCTTCCATGATTCTAACATTGTCCTTTTGAAAAGGGCTCAGAATCCCTACTGAGACCTTCTGTCCCTATACAGAAAGATCTGAAGGTGATCTGGTGCCTGTAAGGGGGTTTTGGGGGTGGGCCTTGCATGCAGAACAGCTAATCGGGCTTGTCCCTGATGAGGTCGTTGGCTTCTGCCTTGTCATCCTAACAGGATTTCCTTTTCCTTTTGTTTCCCAAGCAGAAGGTGGTCAGCCCAGCGAGAATTTTGTGCAGTCATCTGCAGAGTACGAAATGTGGAAAGAGACATTTGGAAACCAAAGGGGACCCGAAATCGTCAGTCCGAATAAGCAACATTGTCAAAATAATATAAATATCCAGACCGGGGAGAAACCGTACACATGTGCTGAGTGTGGAAAGAGCTTCGGAAATAGAGGAGACCTTGCTACACATGAAATAATCCACATGGGGGAGAAACCGTATAAATGCATAGCTTGTGGAAAGACCTTCTGCACCAGTGGGAATTTTAGTAATGAAAGAATGCATTCAGGGTGGAAGCCATATATATGTGCCGAGTGCGGAAAGAGCCTTGGCGATAGCAGATCACTTACTAAACCTCTAGGAACTCACACAAAAGAGAAACCAGATAAATGTGCGATGTGCGGAAAGTGCTTCAGGTGTACTGGGAAGTCCTCGAAAGAAAGGAAGAAAGCCGAGAAAAAATTGGCCATCATGGCAAGGAGCAGGAGGGCTAGAACAGCCCACACACTGAAGGTCAAGCTGGAGGTGGTGGAGCGTGCGGAGCGGGGGGAACGAAACAAAGACATTTCTTTAGCCATGGGCTTGTCGAAGTCTACAGTCCGCACCATATTCAACAACCGCGAGAGAATAAAAGCAAGTGCTGAAAATCTGCAGAGCGAAAAGTTAACCAAGGTGACCACAGGGCGAGCGGAAATTTACGAAACTCTGGAGAGGCTGCTGGTTCAGTGGATTGACTGCCACGGCGATCGGGGCGCCCCGTTGTCCTTCCTCCTTATTCAGGAGAAAGCGCTGTCCTTGTTTGAGGATCTGAAGAGGAAGAAGGCAGAGAAGGGAGATGGGAGTGCCGTAGGCATGGGGTTCAAGGCGAGCAAGGGGTGGTTTGACAGATTCAAGAGGAGGGCATACCTTCACAACGTTAAGCTGAGGGGAGAAGCAGCTCCTGCCGACACTGCAGCCGCATCAACCTACCCCACGCATTTCCAGGAAATCATCGAGGAAGGCGGGTACCACCCGAAGCAGATCTTCAACATGGACGAAACGGGGCTGTTTTGGAAGCGCATGCCGTCTCGGACATGCATTTCCATCCAGGAGGGGAAGGTGCCGGGACCCAAGGTTTCGAAGGATCGCCTGACGCTGCTGCTGGGGGGTAATCTAGAGGGTGACGTGAAGCTAAAACCCCTGCTTGTGTACCACTCGGAGAATCCCAGGGCACTGAAGGGGACCCCCAAATCAACTTTGCCCATTTTGTGGCGTTCCAACAGAAAGGCGTGGGTCACTCGCGAAGTTTTCAGCGACTATATCCGGAGCTACTTTTCTCCTTTTGCATCTGACTATTGCCGGGAGAACAACCTGGACAACAAAGTGCTTCTCCTGTTGGACAACGCCCCTGGCCACCCTGTCAGCAGCCATGATTATTCCGACAATGTCCGTGTTATGTTTCTGCCTGCCAACACGACTTCGTCGTTGCAGCCTATGGACCAAGGAGTCACCGGCAATTCAAGGCTTACTATCTCCAGCTTGTCATGAAACACATAATCGCGAAGAGTGCCGAAGACAGCAACAGAAGCCTCGTGGACATTTGGAAAGAATTCAACATAAGAAAGGCTGTGGATTTCATTGCTACAGCTTGGTCGATGGTTACGAAAGAGACTCTAAACGCTGCCTGGAAAAGCTTATGCCCCAAGTATGTTCGTGATCACAGAGCGCTGGCAAAGGAATTGCCCGCTGCGCATAAGACTATTGTGGACCTGGCAGCACAGGCTGGCTTTGAGGGTGTGGATGAGGAGGACGTGCGAGAGGTGCTTGCGTCTCGCACGAAACGGCTTACAAACGAGGAGCTGATTCAGCTAGATGAGCAGCGTTTTGACGGGAAGAGGGAAGAGGGTGAGGGCAAGGGAACGGAACAGAAAGTTATTGGCCTGAAAGCTCAAATGTTGGCGCTGCAAGGTGGCTTACTGTCCGTGACTGGGGAATATGTCAACAACTTCGGATGTTCTCTAAACGGAGAATTGATGCTCGATGAATTAATGGAGCCCTATACGTTTCTCCATGACAAAAACCAGAGGGAGGCAAAGCAGCCCACAGCCCACAATCCTTTTCATAGCGGACCAAGAGACAGCACTTCTGATCTCGAAGCCTTGCCTTCCACATCTGGTTATGTTCCTCCCGAAAAGGCAGTTGCCATCAAGGAAGAGATTGTGGTCATCGAGGTGAATGGAGAAGAAATGGAAACTGAACCTGCAGACAGAACTGATTCGCAACCTTCCATTTCATAGAATCATAGAATCCTAGAGTTGGAAGAGACCCCAAGGGCCATCCAGTCCAACCCCCTGCCAAGCAGGAAACACCATCAAAGCATTCCTGGCAGATGCTGTTAAGCCTCCGCTTCAAGACCTCCAAAGAAGGAGACTCCACCACACTCCTTGGCAGCAAATTCCACTGACAAACAGCTCTCACTGTCAGGAAGTTCTTCCTAATGTTTAGGTGGAATCTTCTTTCTTGTAGTTTGAATGCATTGCCCGTGTCCGCTTCTCTGGAGCAGCAGAAAACAACCTTTCACCCTCCTCTATATGACATCCTTTGATATATTTGAACATGGCTATCATATCACCCCTTAACCTTCACTTCTCCAGCCTAAACATACCCAGCTCCCTAAGCTGTTCCTCATAAGGCATCATTTCCAGGCCTTTGACCATTTTGGTTGCCCTCCTCTGGACACATTCCAGCTTGTCAGTATCCTCCTTGAACTGTGGTGCCCTTGAGTTTCCTTGAGTTTGTTTTGCCCTCCACCATCTCCTTGAATACAATCATCTTGTTAAGGATTGGGATAAGGAGAACCTAACAGGACTTCAATCATTGTCTGCAGAAAATGTTCAGTTAGCACAAACCATGGGTTGTATTCAACTAGTTTTTACTCTAAGAAGACTCATAGTCACTAATGACCGTAACTATCTTAGGTCCATCCATTTTAATGGGTCTACTCTGAGTAAAAGTTAGCTAAATATGACCCCATTTATATACATTGGAGGAAAACAGGTAGGGCCAAAAGGGGTGCTTTTTTTAAGGGTTTTAAAAATTAGCTTCCCATATATTTCCCCCCCAAAAAAATATTCAACTAAATACAAAAGACATATTTTTCATTGCTGATAAATATAATGTATGTCGTTTCATATTGTTTGCTGTGACCTGATAAAACATACACTGCTGGAAAATGAGGGAAATGAGGGTAGGAATAAGGTAGAAGAAAAGAGAAGAGAGAGGAAAGGACCAAACCTTTTGCTAAGCAAAACAATAACCTAAGAGGATTTTTATGACAACCGGACATTTCTGTTCACTTGTGGCATTAAATCACATAGATTTTTTTGTCATTAGCATATTACATGAAGCCCCACCACACCACACCACACGGAAAAGAAGTCCCGTGGCTGTGCTTTACCTTGAACTAGTCTTAAATTTGATGTAAATCCCACCCCCACCCCCCAATTGCATTATTCTATGCATTCTTGTACCACATTTATATATTCAAGTTGTCGAGTTCCTTCCGGTGCTGTACAAAAGTTCATCTAAGCTGCAAATATTAAGAAAGTGATAAATTGTTTGGACGTTAAATCTTTATTTGTACCTTGAAACGATGTTAAAAAAAAAGAACGTTCCGGAGCAAAGTTTCTATGTCGCCCAGAGTGGCCAGATGGGCGGGGTGCAAATAAATTATTATTATTATTATTATTATTATTATTATTATTATTATTTAGTATTGCTAATAGTTCTGTGTGAATCAGGGACCAGAATGTTTGAATGTGTGGTCACTTCCACCATAGATGAAAGTAGTTCCTTTAGTATTACAACTATGGCAACACATAGGGCTTATTACAGCTGATGTAGTATGTACTAGTTGGGCTGTATATGTCCCATACCATCTGTGCCGCATTTCGTGTGAGAGTTTTCTAATATTTGCCAACACAGATTTACTTGCCAACCACAGCCCTTTTCTGGTGGAATCTTCAGTATTTGTTATTAAATCATATTCCCACACTGATTTTAAGCTGGACAAATCACCTAGCTGGGCTTTTTATCAAATGATCATAGAATTCTGAAACTCTTCCTTTGCTTTTCCCTTGCCCAGGCATGGCAGCGGCCCAATAGAGCAACCCCCTCCTCCCTCCTCCCTCCTCCCTCCCTCCCTCCTCCCTCCTCCCTCCTCCCTCCTCCTCCTCCCTCCCTCCCTCCTCCCTCCCTCCTCTGCCCTCTCCAGCCCACCTCTCTATCCACTCACTTGCCTTTTCTTTTGTGATGCCACAGGCAGGCAGCAGCCAAAGGCAACCTCCGCAGCCTCCTCAGGCCCCACAACAATCTGTGGTGGGTGCAATTCAATAGTAGCTCATGCACCCCAGAGTCAGGCCCAGCTGAACCACTGAGAGGCCAACCAGGTGAAGGGCTTGGGGCGCTTTCAACCCGGGGAGATCTCCTGTCTCACTCACCTGTAGTTGCTGCCAGGTGGTGCTGTGGGTTAAACCACAGAGCCTAGGGCTTGCTGATCAGAAGGTCGGCGGTTCGAATCCCTGCCACAGGGTGAGCTCCCGTTGCTCGGTCCCAGCTCCTGCCCACCTAGCAGTTCGAAAGCACATCAAAGTGCAAGTAGATAAATAGGGACTGCTCCAGTGGGAAGGTAAACGGCATTTCCGTGTGCTGCTCTGGTTTGCCAGAAGCGGCTTAGTCATGCTGGCCACATGACCCGGAAGCTGTCTGCGGACAAACGTCAGTTCCCTTGGCCTATAGAGCGAGATGAGAGCCGCAACCCCAGAGTCGTCCGCGACTGGACCTGATGGTCAGGGGTCTCTTTACCTTTACCTTTTTACCCCTGCCCAGCCCACGGGGGGGGGATAGTTTGGGTGGTTGGGGGATTTTGCCCATTTTGGAAGGGTGTTGCCTGTGTCTTATTTGTAGTGTGTGTGACTGCATACACATAACAAACAACAACAACAACAATATTTGTGCCCCGCCCATCTGGCTGAGTTTCCCCAACCACTCTGGGCGGCTCCCAATCGAGTGTTAAAAACAATACAGCATTAAATATTAAAAACTTCCCTAAACAGGGCTGCCTTCAGGTGTCTTTTAAAAATAAGATAGCTGCTTATTTCCTTGACATCTGATGGAAGTGTCTTTTTAAGTGTCTTTCTCTACCTCCCTAAATCCTGGCAGTTTGTTAAAGGTGCTGGGAATTGATTCTTTGTGTTTCGGATGTAAATACGTGTTGTATGTGTAGTCTTTTGTGGGAGGGAGTGTTCTGAGCACCACCAGTGAAATGTGTGTCTAATGCTGCCCGCAACAGTTTCTGTCATTCCTAAATATATGTACTTTGGCCACCTCATGAGAAGAGAAGACTCCCTGGAAAAGACCCTGATGTTGGGAAAGATGGAGGGCACAAGGAGAAGGGGACGACAGAGGATGAGATGGTTGGACAGTGTTCTCAAAGCTACTAACATGAGTTTGGCCAAACTGTGGGAGGCAGTGGAGGATAGGCGTGCCTGGCGTGCTCTGGTCCATGGGGTCACGAAGAGTCGGACACGACTGAACGACTGAACAACAACAACAACAGTGCCTCCAGTCCCAAAAATCTCTGGACCCCCATGAGTCAGGGTGTTGAGTGCTGCAGTCACAGCCCACCTGTTTCTCTCCATGATTCCTTCTGGGCTCTGGATTCTTCTGTGACCCAGGGGGGTTCAACCACAGAACACATAGTAGAAATGACAACCACAGCAAGCCAGCAATCCCCTCTCCCACAACACATTTAAAAGGGTATCAGATGTCAATCAGCCAAAGACCTTGAAGAGGAATGTTTTTTGCCTGGTGCCTAAAGGTGTATAATGGAGCATCCGACAAACGGGGAGCCACTGCAGAGAAGGCCCGTTCTTGTGTTGTCACCCCCCCAGAGCTCTCGTGGAGGAGACACACAAAGAAGGGCCTCAGAGGGTGATCTCCAGGTCCAGGTAGGTCCATATGGAGAGAGGCGGTCCTTGAGGTGTTGCGGTCCTCCTGAGCCATTTAAAGTAGCGGTCCTGAGCAGTTCAACTTATTCAGTTGCCAGTTTGTGGCTGGGATCTCTCCTGGCTGCACCTATATTCCCTTTCATAGAATCAAAGAGTTGGAAGAGACCACAAGAGCCATCCAGTCCAACCCCCTGCCAAGCAGGAAACACCAATTCCTCTAAGGCAGGGGTGGCCAACTCCTAAGAGACTGTGATCTACTTACAGAGTTAAAAACTGGCAGTGATCTACCCCTTTTTTGTGGGGTTCAGGTCAAAGTTGTTGAGCTTTTTTGGGGAGGAGGAAAGCCCTGTTTTGTAAGCATTCAGGTCAAAGTTGTTGGTGAGCTTTTTTTAGGGAGAAGGAAATCCCTGTTTTTGGGTGGTGCAGGGCAAAAAAAAATCAGCTTTTCTTAGGGGAGACAAAGTTGTTGAGCTTCTTTGGGGGAGCCAGTGATCTACCACAGACATCCAGTGATCTACCGGTAGATCACGATCTACCTGTTGGACGTGCCTGCTCTAAGGAACTCGAGGTGACCTATATGCTTCCCCTCCTCCCACCTTATCCTCACAACAAGAACATCCCTTTGAGGTAAGTTAGACTAAGGCATAGTGTCTGGCCCTTAAATCCCCAGCATGGAGATTTAAGTCCTCTTCTCCCAAGCCCTAGTGCAACATATTAACCATTGCACAAGTTTGGATTAATACACTTTTTAAGACCTCAGATTTTCTATAAAACGCAGAACAGCAGCACCATCATGTATGAAACTGTCTTATATTTAGTCAGGCCATTGGCCCATCAAGCCTAGCTCTCTCCCAGACACCAGGGATTGAGCCTGGGACCTTTCACATGCAAAAGTAGGTGCTGAGCTTTGACCCTTCCACACAGGGCAAAAATGGCTACTTGGCACTACCTTCCCAACTTCCCCAAGAAACGTGGCTTTGGTGTACCAGGCAGGTGTACCATTCACCACGTGACATGCCTCTGCCTGCCTCTACCACCCAGCATGCTTCCTAGCCAACTCAAAGGCAGATGGTCCAGGGTGTGAAGGAAAGAGAAGAATCCCTTTCCCATCTCTTGAGAGCAGTACATGTGAAAAGGATCTAGGAGTCTTGGTAGACCACAAACTTGACATGAGTCAACAGTGTGAAGCAGCAGCTAAAAAAGCCAATGCAATTCTGGGCTGCATCAATAGGAGTATAGCATCTAGATCAAGGGAGGTAATAGTACCACTATATTCTGCTCTGGTCAGACCTCACCTGGAATACTGTGTCCAGTTCTGGGCACCACAGTTCAAGAAGGATACTGACAAGCTGGAACGTGTCCAGAGGAGGGCAACCAAAATGGTCCAAGGCCTGGAAACGATGCCTTATGAGGAACGGCTTAGGGAGCTGGGTATGTTTAGCCCGGAGAAGAGAAGGTTAAGGGGGGATAGGATAGCCATGTTCAAATATATAAAATGATGTCATATAGAGGAGGGAGAAAGGTTGTTTTCTGCTGCTCCAGGGAAGCGGACACGGGGCAATGGATTCAAACAACAAGAAAGAAGATTCCACCTAAACATGAGGAAGAACTTCCTGACAGTAAGAGCTGTTGGACAGTGGAATTTGCTACCAAGGAGTGTGGTGGAGTCTCCTTCTTTGGAGGTCTTTAAGCAGAGGCTTGACAGCCATCTGTCAGGAATGCTTTGATGGTGTTTCCTGCTTGGCAGGGGGTTGGACTGGATGGCCCTTGTGGTCTCTTCCAACTCTATGATTCTATGATCTTGCCCTCCCTCCAAGGTCCTTGTTGTTGTTGTTGTTCAGTCGTTCAGTCATGTCCGACTCTTCGTGACCCCATGGACCAGAGCACGCCAGGCACGCCTATCCTTCACTGCCTCTCGCAGTTTGGCCAAACTCATGTTAGTAGAACACTCCAAGGTCCTACTCTGACTCCATTGTGACTGGTAGGGCAGAAGGCAGGGAGCCCAACAGTAGATGGCGCCAGAGCATATAACAACTGGAACCAGAGCCAGGAACAGACAGAACCAACCAATTCTGGTTTTGTTCTCTTCCTCGCTGAATTCTGCAAGGGCAACACAGAGACTAAGGAGGAGGTGGGAGCTGATAGGACCATCACCTGGGCTGTTTGTAAGAAAGGAGGCAGGAAAATGGGTGGAGGCAGACAGGTTGGTTGGGCAGTGCCCCCCTTGCCCATATGGACCACCCTCCACTGGCTGTTTGGACTGACCCCGGTGTACTGCTTTTCTAATGCTCTTGTCACCAAAGTTCGGGCAAAACACACTCTCACACACAACCGATGTCCAATTTGGAGCCGCATCTGTAATCCCTCGCAAACATATTTTCCTCCAGTGCTGCACCTGCCACTCAAGGTGCACAATGATTTTCAGGATGTTGTGAGGATGAGCTTTCCTCCTAATTATAATTACATCAAAATCACAGTGATTTACTCTTGCCAAAGCTCGAGAGAGATTTCTGGAGATCGCCTAGATATTGGAATAAAGGCCAGTGTGAGGTTATCCTTTGCGTTCTTCCAGGGGGAGGGTGGGGAGTTGGTGCACAACGTATCTCCTGTGTGAGACACAAACTGAGAAGACACAGAGCAGGTGAAAGGGAGGGGTGTGCCTGCTGGAAGCTGAATGTACCTGTAGGGGTGAAGCCGCTGTGGGTTTGGCCTTGCAAGAGTTCTCTCCATCTTCTGATTAGCTGGCTCTGGAGGAGAGACTGGTGCAGGAGGCAGAGCCAGGATGGTATCCTTGCTGGTTCTGCTGGTTCTGCTATTGATACCCCACGGAGTGTGTGGGAAGCTGAAGGCAAAATGCCCCTTGAACCTGATCATAGAAAAAGAAGCGTGGAGTCACTTCCGGCCTGGAGACTTCCTCATTAGTGGGATCATATCTCCACAATATCCTTTTAAGCAAAACTTACACAACTTTTCTCGGCTCCCGCTAACCAGCTTTGACCAGTAAGTCATTATATGCTGATGGAAGCTATGCTTCTCCAATTTACAACAGAAATTGTCCCTGGATCAAGGCTGAGGACCACCCAAATGTTGCTGGGCTATCGTCCTGGGCCATTGGCCATGCTGGCTGGGGGCTCAAGGGCGTTGGAGACCAGCAACAATTGCAGTGGGGGAACAGGTTTCCAAGATACCTGCCCTAATTTCTAGTTCCCTTTGTTATCCCTGGGAAGATGTTCTATCTGCTATGATGCAGTGTTGCCTGTTGAAGGATGTAAGTCAATCTGTTCAGCAAAATGATGCATTGATGAGAGGGGGTCACTCAATTCAAGCAATTTCCTACAGGCAAACAGATGTCAGAACTTTCTCTCTCTCTCTCTCTCTCTCTCTCTCTCTCTCTCTCTCTCTCTCTCTCTCTCTCCTCCCTCCCTCCCTCCCTCCCTCCCCCCCTCCCTCCCCCCCCTCTCTCTGTGTGTGTGTGTGTGTGCACATAGGTTTCTTCCCTGGCCCAGCAACTCATGCAAAAATCCCTCCTAGGTTTCCATCCTGCCTCCTGAGACCTTTTGCTTTTGTGTCGTGCCTTTTTCGGCAATAAGACTGAGGACGGGGCCCTCATAACAGTGACATTTTAAACCTGCTCTGGAAGACATTTTCGGCAGAAGAGCCAAAATGAATAATAATTTATTTATTTTTAAATCAAGCCAGGGAGTCATAGAACCTCCTCATTACCAGTGTCAAATCTCCAAAATTTGAGAAATAACTATTCAGTTTTTTTGAACAACAACAACTTCAACCTACTAGGCTTCGTTCATAAGTAAAGTTGTTTTGATGCTTCCTCAACTACACTCTAGATTAAGGTCACCAGATTTTTTTCAATGAATCCAGGGACACTTTTCAACTTCCATGGATTTTGTATGGGGACTCTTTTGTAAATCCAGGGACTGCCCCCGGGAAACGGGGATGTCTGGTAACCTTACTCTAGATCAGGGGTGGCCAGCTCCCAAGAGACCGTGATCTACTCACAGAGTTAAAAACTGGCAGTGATCTACCCCCTTTTTTGGGGTTCAGGTCAAAGTTGTTGAGCTTTATATAGGAAGGAGGAAGACCCGTTTTTGGGGGGTTCAGGTCAAAGTTGTTGAGTTTTTTCAGGGAGGAGGTAAAATGTTGAGCTTTTTTTTAGGGGGGACACAGTTGTTCAGCTTCTTTGGGGGGAACCAGTGATCTACCAGTGATCTACCACAGACATCTAGTGATCTACCAGTAGATCACGATCTACCTGTTGGACATGCCTGCTCTAGATGCTCCTAATTACCAGGGATAATTACCTCAGTTTTTTAGTCCCCTGCCCTGCTGCGATCATCCTTGGAAAAACTCTCTCCTTACTTGCCCCCTCGGTTGCCTTTTGAAGAACCATTGGGGACTTCATGAACCCTGAAGCAACTCCTAATCTAGGTAGGATCACATACAAGGGGATAACTGGGGGATTCCTGAGTTATTTCCACCAAAGTAAAAGCCCCCTTGCTTAGGGAGTGGCTGCCACTAGAATCCTAGAATCCTAGAGTTGGAAGAGACCCCAAGAGCCATCCAGTCCAACCCCCTGCCAAGCAGGAAACACCATCCAAGCATTCCTGACAGATGGCTGTCAAGCCTCCGCTTAAAGACCTCCAAAGAAGGAGACTCCACCACACTCCTTGGCAGCAAATTCCACTGTCGGACAGCTCTTACTGTCAGGAAGTTCTTCCTAATGTATAGGTGGAATCTTCTTTCTTGTATGGTGGCTCTTTATTGTCCTTCTATTTCATGAATCCTTAAAAAAATAATGTATGTCTTAATTAACTTCTGTTTTTTGAAGGCTGTGTGTTTCTTTCCCTTCTGTGATGGAGTGTTCATTTCCCTACTTTTATTGTTAAGTGGCAAATGGGTTTTTTTATCTTGCAACAAGGATATGGCTTTTCTCAGTTCTCACGGCAGACGTACAGGCCATTATGTGGGGGAATCAAAACAACTTTATAGTCACTGAATGTTAAATAGCAGTTTCCCATTTTTTTAAAAAGCACTTCTTTATTGCAGTGTGTCAGCTAGGGTGTACTGGCACATCTTGTCTGTCTTGTTCACCATCCAGGAGATCAACGGTGACGCCAGGCTCTTACCCAACATCACCCTGGGCTACAACCTCTATGAGAGCCTATTCAGTGCAAGGATAACTTCCGATGCCATGCTAGACCTGCTTTCGGGTGGGGAAAGCAACATCCCAAACTATACCTGTGGAAAAGGGAATGATAACCTGCTGGCTGTTCTTGAAGGGGCCAATTCTGTGATTTCCAAACACATTTCAACCATGTCAAGCACCTACAAAGTACCACAGGTATGGTGTGGGGGGTGGGGCCACATGGAGGGACAGAGTAGAAATTCAGAGGCGTAAAATCCCACTTTCCGGGGAAATCAAGGCAGGGCACCCAAAAGTAAGTTAAAATGCTGCAGATTGGATCCAGGGCTCTTTCTCCAGAACTCAGCCTCTGCCCACCTGGGATTCCACCCCTTGATGTTTCAGACCAGCACCAGTTTGTCCAATATTAATCATTTCAGGTTAATAAATGTCTGGTTCTTATCCTGAGACCAAAGCAAAGCACGAATCTCTTCCTTTCCTCACTAGATCAGTTACGGCTTTAATGCTCAGGCTATGGAGGACAAATCCCAGTTCCCTTTTGTCTACCGGTTGCTCCCCAAAGAGGATACCCAGTACCTGGGGATTGTCAAGCTGCTCCTGCATTTTGGATGGACGTGGATTGGCCTCTTTGCTCCAGACAACGAGAACGGAGAGAGGTTCATGAATGCCCTCACACCTCTGATGATCCGCAGTGGAATCTGTGTCGCCTTCACAAAAAGACTAACAGAAGGTATCCGCTATGAAGGGTTCGTATCCGGGGTACCCTTTGCCATATGGAGACAAGTCAGTGTGTTTGTTTACTATGAAAACACTCGCATGGGATGGGTGACAATCATCGCACTACAAAAAAGGATTGAGGGACAAGTTGGAGCAAGGGTCTGGATCACAACAGGCTTCCAGGACATCAACGTGGTATTGCGTGGCACAAGTTGTCGGTACATCCATGGTTCTTTCTCCTTTATAATTAAGACCCCCAAAAGGACCACACACGACTACTATGTGCCCTATTCCCATCTCCTTCATCAGTTTTGGGATGAAGCATATCGATGCTCATATTCAAAGCACACCTTGTCCGTGAAAGGTCGGATAAGGTGCACAGAAAGGGAGCAGCAGCAGCTGAAGACTCTGCCCAGGGAGGAGCTGGAGAGGGCCCTATCCCAAGACAGCTACATCACTTACTTCCACGTCCAAGCCGTGGCTCACACTTTACACGCCGCATGTTCGTCGAGATCAAAACGGATGCTGATGGGGGATGAGGGAGACAGGTTGGGACATCAAAGGCTAAAGCCATGGCAGGTATTTCCTTTCCCTCTTTGCAAACTGCAGTGCACTTTCCAAACCATAGAATCTAACTTAGTGGTGTCTCCAGCATTGGCACTTGTGGGGATAATGAAGGGCACTAACTTCTGAAGAAGTGTGCATGCACACGAAAGCTCATACCAAGAATAAACTCAGTTGGTCTCTAAGGTGCTACTGGAAAGAATTTTCTATTTTGTTTTGGCACTAACTTTATCATTGTATATAAAGATACGCTGCTGTTTCTGCTAGTGGCCGCCCATCTAGAGATTTCCAGATGCTGGTGAATGGCTAAAAGCCTAAAAATTGAAGCATGGTGCCAAAGGACGCGGGTGGCGCTGTGGTCTAAACCACTGAGCCTAGGGCTTGCTGATCAGAAGGTCGGCAGTTCGAATCCCCACGACGGGGTGAGCTCCCGTTGCTCGGTCCCAGCTCCTGCCCACCTAGCAGTTCGAAAGCACCATCAAAGTGCAAGTAGATAAATAGGTACCGCTCCGGCGGAAAGGTAAACGGTGTTTCCGTGCGCTGCTCTGGTTCGCCAGAAGCAGCTTAGTCCTGCTGGCCACATGACCCGGAAGCTGTCTGCAGACAAACGGCGGCTCCCTCGGCCTATAAAGCGAGATGAGCACCGCAACCCCAGAGTCGTCCGCGACTGGACCTAATGGTCAGGGGTACCTTTACCTTTACCTTTACCAAAGCTTCTGGTCAGTAGCACTAGCAGAAAAACTAACATGCCAAATCCACACAGCCAAGGGAAGGGAATGCTCCTCTTCCTTTCTACACAGCATGGCGACTGCTTGTATCTTACACGAGACAGGAAGAGCAGGCAAGGACTCCCACACAGCCTCACGGTGGCCTTTGGAGATGCGAATTTATTTATGTATGCTATTCGTACAATGTGACAATGCATTTTAGCTTTCATCCGTGATACTTTGAATGCTCTAACAGGTGAGCAATGAAAGGGCAGTCAAGATGTTTGTAGCAGTTCTTTATTATTAAATTGCAAAATGAAACAGAAACATTTTCCAACATTCGGTAGTGAGGGGAGGGAAACGTCCATTTGTAAGGCAAATGCAGTTGGTAAGGCATCTTGTTGTTTAGTCGTTTAATCGTGTCCGACTCAATGGATTCAAGCTACAAGAAAGAAGATTCCACCTAAACATTAGGAAGAACTTCCTGACAGTAAGAGCTGTTGGACAGTGGAATTTGCTGCCAAGGAGTGTGGTGGAGTCTCCTTCTTTGGAGGTCTTTAAGCAGAGGCTTGACAGCCATCTGTCAGGAATGCTTTGATGGTGTTTCCTGCTTGGCAGGGGGTTGGACTGGATGGCACTTGGGGTCTCTTCCAACTCTTTGATTCTATGATTCTTCATGACCCCATGGACCAGAGCATGCCAGGCACTCCTGTCTTCCACTGCCTCCCACAGTTTGGACATATGCATGCTGGTAGCTTCAAAAACACTGTCCAACCATCTAGTGGAGGCCAATCTTTCTGCCCACTATGGGTATGTCAGAAGAACAGCCTACCAACTCCCTGTGGTTCCTCCTTGGTGCTCTAAGTGAGATCCGGCACTTTTAGCTGAAGTTGGACTCTCCTCAGCTCCGGCTTTGTCTCTGCTTAGCCTCAGCGAGCAGCTAGAATACAGGCCCCACAATGCTGAAATGTACTCAGTTTATATTGAGTTCTTTCTGTTTAAATGCTTATATACTGCTCTTTATCAAAAGACCACGGGGTGGT